>NC_086380.1:37132422-37436900 GCF_036588685.1 Mytilus trossulus | reverse complement strand
ATTCCTGCATCAAATTTTGCTTACTTGATAGAAAATCTGGACCATAGGTTCTCTGTTTTTTTATAATCCGAGATGGTGGAAGACACCCATACCACCTAAAGCAGATAAAAAATAACGTTATTTGAATCTAAAAATAGGGGAAATAGTGCGCTGTTAAAACTGCAAACTTTACAGCAACTCTTTGCTAATCGACAAGGAGACAAGGAGCGCATTACTTTCTAACACAAACGATACAAAGGTTAGGCGAGCTCACTTTTCGAACATTTGTTTCTAACAAACGTAAACTTTGCAAAGTTTGCATAAACTTTGAAAAATTATACACTCGCTGAAAATGCGTCTACAGTTTTTAGTGTACAAAATCTGCATTTCTTTCTAACTTGAACATCTATACATATTTTGTCCGGTAAAAAAACGTATTCTGACAAAAGAAAAGAGAAATGTTTCTATTTGCAATAACTCGATTAAAATATGAAAAATCCTTAAAATTAAAGTATTGCCCTCCTTTTTTCATTGCTATTATTTTAAATAAAAAAAAAGTTTATTCTGGGTACACAAAGACACAACAAATGATAATAATGATAAACTATACTAGTCAACAAAAGAAACGATACACGACTTTGAAATAAAATTTATCAAAAAGTATTAGATATAAAACAAAATGAGATACACTATTTTTAAAAAAACTTTCATTTGCAATGTATGCACATGTGATAATGAAAATCAAAACTTGTCGGATAGTATCTAAATTTCGTGTAAACGATCATTGGGTGCAAATTAGTTTTGCGGAAAGTTGAATAAAAAATCGACAAATAATTTTCTAAGTGATGAACAAATTTAAATTTGTTAAAAAATATTCAATATGCTTATCAAGTTATGTTCATGTTGTAACTAATGGGATGAAATATTGTTTTTTTTTCAATTTTTTGGAAAAAAAGTGTTTTTTGAAATTTCCAAAAATGCAAAATTTTTTTTTTTATTTTTGTCTCAAATCAATGGTTTAGATGTGAAAACAACACACAGTAAATTTGGAACCTTTCGGATTAGTTTTAAGACTGTTAACGCTTTTTGAATATCACTTTACACATACTGTCTATGGTAAATCAGTTGATAATGTATACATTTTAACGATTTCTCGTGGGGCCGAACTTTGCTTAAAAAAAATACGAAGAAACTGTATGATTTTTAAAAGCAAATTGATGGCAAACACTGTCTTTACCTTCAAATGAGAGGTTGGCATCGTGAGTTGGATCTTCTGTTTTTAAAATTGTCGTTTTATGTAAATTTTGTAAAAAAAAAATAATCGCAAAAAACGTCACGAAAGCAAAAAAAAAATTTTTTAAACGGATTTATATTTCCATAATGATTAAGTATTATTACCTTCAATATTGATCCAATGAACGAAAAACTATATCCTTAATTTGGAAAAAAGTCTTGTATCGTTTCGTTTGTTGACTAGTATATATATTCACATTTCTCTTAGTGTGTTTCTAAGATGATAAAGTATGCTCACAATGGTTCAGCAATTTTACAACAGTTTTTCTACGAATTTGTTGTTCTACTTCTGAAATACTTCAAATATTTATATCCAGCCATAGACAAGCGATTCATCCTCAGTCTTCGCCGATCACTGACAGATCATTAAATTAAAACAACAGTAATTTAAATCCGAAGCATAATTTTCGTTTGTTTTATTTTTTAACTATAAAGCAGGACGTTCGAATGTCAACTGAATAACAAATACGGGGTTTCATACAGGACTTATCCTAGAATTATTAGTCATATACATATTGAATGAAAATTTCGTAAATTACCAATATAATAGATAGGATCTGGAATTATATTTATTATTAAATCAGTATCTATATGTTATGTTTTGCAAACGGTAACGTCTTGTCCGGTTGAAAACCAATTCGAATGCGTATTTTGAAATCTTTCACAGGAAGCAAATCAACGTGAGAAACAAGCATCATTGATTGCAGATTTTAAAATTGTAATTTCATAATTTTAATCTGGACCTTTCATAGTTCTCTCACCCCCCCCCCCTTTTTTCCAAACAAAAACACACATAATTCTGATAAATGTTCTAAAATTTCCCACCAATTTATAAAGAATAGTGATATATGTTATTCATCACCGATTCAAGATGTGTATGCCAATAACTTGGTCCTCGGTACTGTTCAATTTTGTCCTTCATTTTGTCTTTTTTACTTGTTTTAATTCGAGCGTCACTCTTTTATAGACGAAACGCGTGACTGGCGCAAATACAAAATTTCAATCCCGACATCGTTGTACAATTAGTTACCAACCTACAAATATTTATAGACGAACATATATTTTTAGTACAGATAAGGTGCAACACCAATTTCACCCAAAATGTTTATTTGAAAAATGAATAATAAAAGTTTATACCACAACAGTCTATTATCACTTACTGAAGGCAGCACTGTTAATTTCTACATCAGTTGTCTATGCTGGCGAATTGTTTTATTGACACGCATACCACTTCTTATTTCTGATTTCGGAATAAGGAGTTAAAATGCTATTTACTTGTATCGATGATAACATTGAGAATGGAAATAGGGAATGAAGGACGCTTCCGGTTGCGGGAATTTCTCGCTACATTGAAGACCTGTTGGTGACCTTCTGCTGTTGTTTTTTTTTCGTTGGTCGGGTTGTTGTGTCTTTGACACATTCCCCATTTCCATTCTCAATTTTAATGTTTCAAAGAGAAAACAACCCGATCAAAGAGTAGAAAACATTCGAAAGCCACCAATGGATTTTTCGCACCCTGAGGAGTGCTTCAGCTGGCCTCTAAGCCAAAATGTGTACTAGTGCAGTGATAATGGACGTCATACTAAACTGCTAAACTAATATATGAATGAACGAAAATTAAAAATCATAAAAGACTTACAAAGGCCAGAGGTTCCTGACTTTGGACAGTCACAAAAATGCGACAGGGTTAAACTTGTTTTATGAGATCTTAATCCTCCCCTTTACCTTTAACCAGTGTAGAAAAATTAAACACATAGCCATACGCACAGTAAAACTGTGTTTTAAAAGAAGTCATAGTCCGATTTCAGAATACGTATCAAAAGAAACTAAACAAAATGACAATGATACACAAACTAGCATAGGACTTCTACCAGTTAGTGCATGACATCTCTAGACCTCAATTAAACATATTGTAAGCTTATGTTTTCATCATATGAAAATCAAGCACAATCCCTCCCGTTAGGGGTTAAGTATCATATCATCACTAAATATATGAGAAGAACATAAAGCGCATAATGTCAACAACTAGTTACAGAATTAATGTGTTTATTTCCGATGCAAACACCCTATAAATGCACATGGAAGCCAAAGTATGCAATCTTTAATGACACGACAGCAGTATCGAAACTATATCCCTTCTTAATAAGTTTGTTTAAATGTTTTGTTAGCCTATGAGGTAAAAGCCGATATATTTGTGCTATGTAAATAATATTACCATTAAAGATTGGATGTAAAATACCTGAATGTATAAGATGTCTGCATGTTGATGTATATTAACGAATGATGTCCTTGTACCGATGATAAGTTGATGTTAATGTTTTGACTAGTTTGTGATATTGAAAACCCTGGTGTAATAATTTTTCAGTTATACATAGATTTTGAATAGTTTCTATAGCTTTTCTTTTTACTTCTTTTGCGTCCATTTTCCTGATTGGAAGTTTTAAAAAGTCGAATCGTATATTATGATTGTATTTCTATAAATTTCATTGAAAGATAGACGAATCTTCGTGAAGGTGGTATATAAAATAATCGTTATATTGAATGATTAAAATGCCTATTTAATATGCAGCGGTATTAATATTGAAACTAACAAAAATTCTGAAGGAGACAACATATTTTTACTATACATATTTGGTGATATTTTCGTTTCGAGACAATTTCGTTCAAATGTCGTTTAATGCAAATTTTGATAAGATATAAGTAAACATCTTATATTGTTTCAACATTTTTTCAACGACAATTAGTAACGGTAAATTTTAAAATCATGGAAATATTGGTCAAGTATTTATTTTGACGCATTAAAATGTTCGCATTTTAATACATATGTATATTTATTTTCATGGTGATATGAATCACACTTCATGGTAAACTATCTTGGCTAAAAAAAAAAGCTGTACCCTGATACAGGACAGACAGAGAAACCAGAAGAAGTAATGCCCTTCTGTTGTTGTATATGAGGCATACAATTGTCAATATCATGATTTTTAAATGGTCAATATTTGAATTTATGTCAGAATCAAGATTCTTTAAACAACTTTCTTCAGCTAGTTTTATTTGAAGTTTGTATATATGACAAGTGTTAAACGGTAAAGGGAACAGAAAAACATAGCATATTATTTTGTGCTGAATTATTTATACTTTCATTTCTCTATGTTTGTGCCTTATGGTTTCGGTAAAGCGTATTGCATTTTAACTACCGAAGTGAGCGATTTTATATTTTATAATTGTTAAAGCGTTATCCAAATAAAATATTATCCGAATAGTAGGCTTGAGGGCAATGATGTAGTCTCAACCATTTTGCATTAGGTAATAGAAGATAATTACTTGATTTAAAAAAAGAACAAAGTATTTTAACCGTTAAGGGAATAAAACACCATCCAATATTTCGATATGCAGTAGGGGCATTGTATATGATAACAATTCTATAACAGTTACTGTTGTTTTCAACCGGATTACTCATATTAAAAAAAACAGTGGCTTAATGAGTTCGAATTCGAAGCACAATTTCTATTTAATTTCTTAATACTGTAAAATAAGTCAAGAAGTTTCGATTCCAACATGAAAAAATTATGATTGATTGATACTGAGCTATTCATGAGATGATGAGTCATATATATATCGACTGAACATTTTGTGAATTAGAAACCTCATAAATGGGGTCTAAGATACTATATATATTATGACAACAGTAACTTTGTGAAATGTCTAACAGAAAATTGGAAAGACCTTAAAAAAAAAATAAAAAAAAAAAAAAAAAAAAAAAAAAATACAATAGGTCTTTCCACAGAAAAAGCCTTTGTGCATTTAATTATGTTAATGTAATATTTATACTGTGTCATAAATCTTTATAATGTCATAAATCTTTATAATAATATTAAACCCCATGTGTATCATTAGAATGGATTGTACAATTTCCGATAAACTGGGGTAAAATTATTAACAGGACATAACTCTGTTGGCTTGCACTGAAAATCAAGCTTACAGTCCTTTTTCTATATCACGATCAGAAAGATGCTCTAATTTAAAGGATTTAGAACTTTCCCCAACAACATGTAGAACATATTCGGACTGTTCTAACCAGAAAAAAAATCTTTATTTATACTTTTAGTTTAGTTTTGGACAGTTATACTCAAAAACAATTTTTAACTGTTCTTCTTCAAAACTGATTCTGACTGTTCTACTCTAGAACTAATACGGACAGATATACTATATGTTACTGATTCTGACAGTTCTACCCGTGAACTTGTACCGACAATCGTAGGGTATAGCTGTTCTATGGAAGAACTTTTCTAGAAAGGTTTTTAAAAGAGATTGTTTGAGAACACAGAGGACTAGGGATGTCTTCGTCTGCCAGCCGCAAGACATATCTTATTGGTCATTACTATCTATGCAATTCAGTATTTGGTGCTATCAATTCTCAGAAAAGGAAATTTGATTGCTTTACTTACCTTTATAAACTTTTCTTCACATTGAAGCAAGCCAATCTGTGTTAAAGAGAGCTAACATTTTTATTTAATCTAATAGAAATACAATATGACATTCTTGTCTCAAGCATCGTGAATCGTGTCTGAATGGCCGTATTATCCTTTATATATCGATTGTAAAAGAAATACTCGTTGCATACAGATTTGAAACGTTTTTTGAGACAATTTTTAAATATAAATGAAATACTCAACAAGAAGTTTTCAATCGTTTTCGTGTTATTTTCGTGTGATATGCCGTTGATAGAAAATGTAGATTCGATTACAGAATCAATTGTCAAGAGCTGTGATGATGGCGTTAAATTTGTATCGAATACAAACATCTTGCATTTCAGGTGAGATATAAAGGTACTTATATATTCCTTCATGATATTTGAGAAAATTATATATAAAGGATCCTTGTTTTCGTGTTTTGTTTCTACATTTTCTGTTAAAGGGGTACCCAACACTATACTCCAATAAAAACCTGTCGTTTAATTTTTCTTCTTTTTCTCTCATTGATAAACAAGACCTAGCTTATATCTTATAAAAATGTAAATAAAATAAATTCAAACCATAGGTTTAGATAACTGACAACTCGAATATGACATTTTTAACATGTTAATATATGTCAAATATTGAAGTTTCAGAAATATAGGTATACCGATATGTATGTTAATATTTTTTTTAAAATACCCTAAATTGATAAAATTACAATTTATAACTGGGGCGAATTTTGGTTCACCGATATCCTTTATTTGTAAATTTCTTTTAATTCTGGTTTTGGTATTTTGTCCGAACTATATAAAATAGAATGGGTTTATTATTGTCAGTTCCCAAAAGTGATTATGATGGGTCTAGTATTTGATTGATTGATTGATTGATTGTTGGTTGCTTAACGTCCAGTGGCAAATATTTCATGCATATTCAGGAAGAGAACAAGTTAACAATAAATACAATAGGTAGGTTGTTATAATAAAGGCTGGTGGTCGGGGAAATTTGGACTGCCACTGGAAAATGAGGGTATATTGGATAGAGACAGAAATTTTGCCTTGCAACAGGCCACCTACGGACCCCTGAAAGAGTTGTTGCAAGGGTTATTAACGTGCAAAGAGCGTGGCAATCTCCTTACACGAGGCATCGGATTTTGATAAGAGAAAAATCCATTCTGATAGTACATTATGTCCAAAACATTTTTGTCGTTTGATCTAGGCCTTACATAATTGACATTTGGATGAGGTTACGTGTTTTGTATCATGATCACTTTTAAGTGACCTTCAAATTTGACCTCAAGATTGATTTAGCAAGAAACACAACCATGTCGTAACTTCTTCTTTCTTTGACATAGACCTAACATACTCGGCATGTAGTTGAATCATCAAAATACAAACAAAACCTGTACATGTATAACATATTCAGTGTCAGAATCAGGATAAGCAACTTTCAATTTCAAATAAAAAATAGCGTTTAAAAATTTCGGTTCAAGATTGAAAATATTTTATTGCTAAAATTGAACTAGCAACAATAAATAACGTGTTACGCTCTCATGGATGGCCGTCTCTAAAACAACCAAGCTTATCACGCTCATGTTGACCATTCCAACAAAACTTGGTATTAAATTTGTACAGCCTCATACACAAAAACAGAACTGTCTGATGTAGCATCGTGAACGAATAATATCATTGGAAACAATTGAAATAAAACATCCTTGTTTAAGACATAATAAAATAAATATTCTGCAAGTGAACAAAAATACGCAGGCGAAACAAAGGCTGAAAAAGTGTAGTCCTCCATCCTGCCCTCGCCATAATGTCAAGGTGTGGTCTCTAGCATACATTTTGTAAAACTATGTTCAAGATGTTAATTAATAATATAAAAAAAGTACATAATTATATCATTTTTTGAAAGCATTATTCAAAATCTTCTTCCATGAGAAGTTTCATAGCCTGAATAGTCAGAATTAAATAATAATTTTATTTTATGATTTATGACGATTAAACAATCTTAATATAACTTCATAATATCCTTTTGATATTAGTTGCATTCCCTATAGAGGGTAACGATATGTTTTAGCATGCTACAGTTATATTCAGATGATAATTCAAAGAAGACATTTTCTAAGGATTTACAATTACAATGCAATTAGATATTTGATAAAATAAGACGATATTGTACGATTGCCGATGAGACTATTATCCCCCCCCCCAGAAACCAATAAACGAGAATTTAAATATCAGAAATTCATCATACAACAGTCAACAAAATGCAAACAAAAACGTACAGAAAGCCACAAAAGGCCAAAGCATGTAAAAATTTTAAACCGTTCTAATGAAAAACTTGATATTTGATTTTCGTGGTTTTGTATACATTTTAATAGAATGTTTTTTTTATACTCCTTTAATATTAAAATCGTCCCCGGTATGCAGACACTGAGGGGTAATTTTAATCTAACGAGACTTTTGATCATAAATGTGTTGAACTTGTCATACAAGTGATAGATTTAGCGCTATAAAGCCAGGTTCAATCCACCATTTCCTACAATTGAAAATTCCTGTACCAAGTCAGGAATATGACAGTTGTGTCCGTTCGTATGACATGTATGATGTGTCATTTGATTTTGCCATTTGATTAGGGACGTTCCGTTTTGAATTTTCCTCATTTATTTTGTGATTTTACTTTTTTTTGCATTCTACACATGCATTAAAATGAAAGCAATAATGGTCACCAGGTACAGATGACCAATATATTGATAAGCTGACGAAATCGAATTTGGACGAATTACATAGTAATGTAAAAATGTAATAAATGTAAAAAAAAAAAGTATATTAATTTGCATCGTCTGCATGTATTTTAAAGAAGATATTACCTGTAAATCTGTGTCTCACTACTCACATTAATAACTTAGTGCTTGCTACAATTATTGCAAATGGTTAACTTAATATATAAGACTGCTTTGAAAATGGAGGTTTCAAAGGGATGTTTATGAGGTTTTGATTATGTAAATGATAGCATATATATTGAAGTAGTTGACTATCTTGGTTTATTACTGAAGATCAATACGTATACAACTAAACGAAATAATTTTCATATTTTAAAAGTTGGAAATAATCAAAGGTTTGTTATTTTGATTTGGTCACTTTTTTCATGGAGGAGGGGGCGATGAGTTTGAAACATTTTTTGTCATGACACATTGGGAAGAAAGGTAAATTAAAAGGAATAAGAAAAACGAAAAGTACATGCATACTATTTCTATGAGAATTACTGTTATTCGACAAAATAGTGCATCAGTACTGACAATAAAGTTCGCGTGGGGAAGTTATTTAGACTACAGGGAACTTAATTTTGTTATTGTTACATTTACCACACCTTGTTTCAAATTATAGCACATTGTTTTTATAATTTTTAGAAAAAGTGAGTGCATTACCTTCAAATAAAAAAACTTTCCTTATAAACAAACCAGCCGGTCTGCGCGAGCGAAAACAATGTATGTCCTTTCAGAATTTGTAGGCGAAATCAGTCTTTTTGTTGGTCGCTTGACTCTATACTTTCTGTTCATTAAAGAAAGTTATTTATGTTAATGCGTATTGTAAATGTCACACATGTCACACCTGATTCCTAGATATTATCTTGACCACCCTGAGATATAGTCTATAATTGGTTTTGCGATTGATCATACATAGAAACATCTTTCAATCTGATCAGTGTTTTATTATATAGAATAACAGGTTTATAAATAAAGGGACTTCGGCGAAAAAAACATGAAAGACATCAAATCATTTTTCCGTAGTATTGTCAGTATTCGTGTCTAAAAAAGAACCAGAATTTGTTCATGACTCACACGAATTAAATATTATACATTGATTCAAGTTTAAGCAAACAAATAAAACATAATAGTCATAGACATGACATTTATTCAACAATTCTGTTGATTAATTCGATACTGATATAGAGTATATTCATCAAATGAGCTATAAATTGCATATGTTTGAAATACAGAACAGCTTTATTCGTGTAAAATTTTTGTCGATGTTACCATTTAAAAGTTTGAAATAAAATATCTGCCCTTTCAACTCCCAAAAATTTTCGGGACCAATCACTTTGAGAGGACAAATATATACTTGTTTTCCCACTTGAGATGAACAAATATATTGATACTTTTTATCAATTATAATTTGCTTTTTAAGCGTTTTGTCTAATCCATGATTATTAAATACTCAGATCATTGAAACGTACATCATCAATATACGTAATTGCATGTGTATCAAACAAACCATGTCAAATGAGACATATTGCAGTACATAAATTTTCCCAAAGTAATTGGTTGTCGATCTTTCTAAATGCGTCATCTTTGAACTTGTTTTGCAAAATAAGTATTTTGATCTGAGCGTCACCGATGAGTCTTATGTAGACGAAACGCGTTTCTGGCGTATTAAGTCATAATCCTGGTACATTCGATAACTATAAATTTGATACTCATACTATAATTTTGTTTTAAGTATGAATAGTAAAAAAAGGATTATAAAAATCTATAACCGTATAAAGAAGTGATAGACTTGTGATATAAAAATGGATAATTAAACACTTTAAACAATAATAATTGATAAAATTAAAATACATATGCGGCTGCGGTTTTTCTGACATATATTGTTTTCTTCTAATTAGTTGTAAAGCCTTAAAGTAATTTGTAATGTCTTTGTTGGAGTAATTGATTGACCAAGTATACCTTTTTATATTGTTACCTCCCTTAAAAACAGACTATTTTTTTGTGTTTTACACTAAAAAGTTTGTCCATCGTTAGAAGATTACAAAACAGTCTGCACTAAAAATCATTTTCTTCCATTTTTTTAAAAGAAACTGTTTGTTTTCTTTTTATAATACATTAAAAGATTCATTTGTCAGAAATTAAATACTACTATATTAAAAACCTAGAGCAAACATACGACCATACAACAATAATTATATAAATCATTACAAATCTTCAAAACTATGCTTTCATTTAAGATTTGAATGCTCCTTTTTCTTAATTTATTGGATTGTAAAAGCGTTGATCAAAGTACATTTTAAAATGTATGTACAGTTACCGCCTTTAAAACCCTATATAATAACTAAACGAGGCATTCGATACTTTTAAATACATGAATTTCTCTGATCATGAAAACTAAATTTCTATCAAGTTTTTCTTTTATTTATCATTGCACTTCATTCTGGAACCTCGTGTGATCATGAATACTGCGTTTCAATTTGAAATAAGGGTGATTTCAGAATGGCGAGCGATTGCTGTAACGCCAATCAAATTAACGTAATTATTAAGAAAACATTCATGTGGTGTAATTATATTTGTTTTAACAGTCATAAAGTCGTCGGTGCTCTCCAATATTACTATATGTGATGCACATTGTATCATGTTTTCAATCATTACAAACAACCACATGGTAAAATATGTTTAGTAATACTTTCTGAAACTTTCAAACGACTTTCATTTTTATTATGAAAACTTTTTTAGTTTCTGGATCCTACTATGTTCGTTCGCCGATAAATGTTCGTTCGTCAATATCATGGTCATCTCTAGTAGGACTTTCTTTTTTCAATTAAGATTTAGATATTTTACTTTCCTTTAAAAATGGATCGCATGAGCTATAGTTTTTAATTTATGCGTTATTTAGTTTCGTGTGGAAATCATATCAATAATCGGATAGAGTGCGGACAGTGTTTAACTTGCGGAGATTTTCTCTTAACACATTTCAAATGTATTTCTTCATATTTTATGCATTCGAATAATAAGAAAAGTTATGAAATTAAATGTTTAAACACTTCACAATACTTTTTACACGTAGGTAAACCAGTTACTAATATCTGGTACTATTTGAAAAGGTAGAAAATTAGTATGTCTAGACATAAAGCTGTAAGAATGTATTATACACCCATTCTACTTAAGTTGAATACAGTCTATATATATTTTGCTAAAATTTTAATATTATTTGTCCTCTCACTGTCAAAATATTTTTGGAAAGAGCAGGTGCTATTATTTTTTATTTTTTGTTTTCTGTCTATTTATTACAATATAACTGTTTTCTCGTTCTAGTGTTTGTTATATGTCTGATTTGCTTTACTAACGTCATTAGTTTGGGTAGTTAAGTCTAGTTTCTATAAGAATTTATCGACGGCTTCTTATTAAATGTTAGAACTTGCAACCTCATTTAGTTTTCTCATTAGCTAAAATGAATTATGATTTTACGAAATGGCAAGAAAAAAGTAAAATCACAAAAGTACTGAACTCCGAGGAAAATTCAAAACGGAAAGTTCATTATCAAATGGCAAAATCAAATGATAAAACACATCAAACGAATGGACAAAAAATGTCATATTTCTAAATTAGTCAAAACCATATGCACCAGTCCTTCGGGTATATTCACGTGCTCAAATAACTTCACTCCAAATATAAAATCAACCGCCGTCAATCGAAATTGCCCTTGTAAATTAAGCTCTTTTTACAACCTTGTCAAAAGCAGCTATACTGCTCCAGCCAGATTACTAGAAAAACGCATGTGGATATCCTCAAATATTTCCGTACAATGCCAGAAAATGACAAACCTGATATTGGTTATCCTCTGTTAATACTGTTAGGTCAACAGTGAACGGGAGAGCTTTTTCCCTTTACTTTCCGGTGACATTACATGAAAACACTCAAAGCCTCATTTATCTTTCAGTGGTTCCCTGAACAAACTAAAGTGTGGTATATGATATGGAGGACAAAGAGGCATTTTTTTAAACAATCACAGAAACATCTGTTCTGCTTTCGAAAACTTAGGAAATTCAAAAGAATAATTTACTAACATTTATATTATGAGGTCAACACAGTCACAATATTAAATTTATCAAATTCCAACTTCTCATAACGATCCAGAAACAACAAAGGTTTCCGTTTAATTATCAAAATGTCTTGAATAAAACGACTGCAGACTGCAGACAGCAGACCCTGTATCTAAATGACAGTATACTTGGACAATGGAACATCTTTAAAACGTCTTTAATTGAGTATTGTTGATAAAGGATAACGTAATAATAAGTCTCATAGCAAACGTATCGATTGAAATCAACGAGTTAAACCTCGTACAAATTATATACTTGATAATCTTCTATCCATAATTCATAATTAAAAACAATTAATATGCAAAAGGGGTAAAATAACAATTAGTAAATAAACTCATTATAGTTACAATGATAGAAATTTTATCTTTGCGCAAGACGCGCGTTTAGTCTACAAATGACTCATCTTTGACGCTCTTATATAAAAAATATTTGAAATACAGAAGTGCTGAGCACTGGGCTGGTGATATCCTCGGGGAATTAAAACTCCACCAGCAGTGCCAACGACCAAGTGATTATAAATAAACTCCTCATAGATACCAGGATATTTTAAAGGAGTGTAACAAAATCTCGTTCTTCAACCCACTCTATGAAGACCTGTACAATACACAAATGGTTGGATGTAGTATAGAAACATTATTAGCCTTGGACTTTCCCTATGCGATTGATTACCTTCGTAAACAAAAATTATAAGCGATATGACCCACTATTTTCTTTCCTTGCACTCTTTAACTTAAACATTTAATTAAATGAGACTCAAATCATCTTTCCCTTTTTTAGGGGCGGGGGCTGGTGACGCTTGTTTTTTTGTTGGTTTTTTTTGAAAATATTGAAAATCAATATGTTGCGCAAAGTATTCATATTAATGAAGCATTGTTACATCAGTTACTATATCACAGGGGTTGTAAAATCAGAGCAGCTAGAATATGATTTCATTTTTTTACATAAATAAGGCCGTATGTTTTCTCGTTTGAATTGTTTTACATTGCCTTTTATAGCTCACTATGCGGTATGGGCTTGGCTCATTGTTGAAGGCCAGACGGTGACCTATAGTTGTTAATGTCTGTGTCATTTTGGTCTTTTGTGGAAAGTTGTCTCATTGGCAATCATACCACAACTGCTTTTTTATATTCTCTTTTTATATGTTTGATATGTTTAAGTTTTTGATTCAGCCATTTAATTTTGAGTTTTCCTTTTTTTGTTTGTTATACTTTTAGACGAGGTAACTGTCAGAAAAAAATTAGCAAGAATCATTTCCCGCCTATTTCCAATTATTCAAAACTCAAAAGCTAGTTCAAGGATCGGATATATCATTTCTTGTTTGTTTACTGTCTTACAGTAAGCGACATTTTTAAACAAAGGGATTATACATTTAAAGTTGTTCAGTGAATTAACTTACTGTTAATGCTTATTCTTTAGTTTTTAATTTTGTGTCTTTTGTTTTTCAGAAGAGGCCAACAAAATTTTACTTCAAAATTAAATTTCAACCAATCATTTGCCGAGAACAGATTTTTCACTAGTTTATCAAGTTCTAGTAAATGTATGATATGAAGCTTCCTTGGCTTTTCTTTAAGTTATTGTGGGCGTCCAATCAAAGCTTTCTTTATACTGATTCCAAAAATATATTGTTTTGCAAAGGAGAATATTTGTCCATTCCAGGGTATTTTGGGCTGCAATAATGGTTTAATATGCGTGTTTAACTAAAATCTTGTTTTGGGTACTTTTCAATGAAATAAGTGCAAAAAACGGCTTATTTCGGTTTTCTCTGGATCACGTCCGGTTGACATCTACTGTAAACTTGATCATATTATTCTGTCTTCGATTGGAGAGAAAGAAAAATCACAGAACGTGATATTCAATAGGTAAAAATATCTAGCTATAAATTCGTAACGTATGTTATATACAGGGAATTATACTGACAAGCCTATTCGTTAGTACTGCTATGACAATAATTCCTTACTATATTGCAGAAACGTGAGCACTTAGGGGACACAATTCTTACAAGCAACCGATAATTCAAGTATCACTCTGGTATTCGATACTTGATACCAAAGAGCGTTAACCGAGTATTCAAGTGCTCGTTTATATCCCAACTACATTGTGAGTAAGTGGTAAACATTTTTGTAAACTTGTGAATGAAAGCTTCTGTTTTCACTGCAATAAGATAGGGATTTTGAATGTTCTTGTTATCTTCCAGATGATATACGAATTGCCTTAATTGGGAAGACCGGATCTGGAAAAAGTTCTACGGCAAATACCATTTTTGGAAAGGAAAAATTCTCTGCATTAATGTCTTTTGATTCTCAAACTTCTGTAATGCAGTCTGAGATTGAGAGCCGTTTTGGAAAGCAAATTAAAGTAGTCGACACCCCAGGCCTCTTTGATACCAAAGAAAACGTCACGAATGAACAGATTTTGGATGAAATCAAAAAAGCCTTTATAATGATGTCGCCTGGACCGCATGCTATTATTCTGGTCATTAGATTAGGAAGATATGGCAAAGAAGATCGAGATACCGCAAATATATTCCTTCAATGCTTCGGAAAAGAAATGCTATCTCATTTGTTTGTCATTTTTACAGGAGCCGATGGACTGAAAGGTCAAAGTATTAATACTTTACTTAAGTCTACAACTCAGGTAGACCTACAAAGGCTAGTTCGAAATTGCAAAAGCAGAATCGTCGCTTTTGACAACATTAGTTCAAATTCAAGCCAGGTTGAGGAACTAATAGCAATGATTGAGAAAAACATAAAGAAAAATGGTGGCATGCATTATTCCAATGACATATTTAAAGGCATAGAGGAGAAAATGCGCGCTGCACAAATGCCACCTCAGCAAATCGCACAAGAGGTCAAGGAAGAAACATCGTATGGCGTAGAATTTTTAAAAGTTGTAACAGCTCCACTTTGGGCACCTTTCTACCTTTTAGGGAAAGCTTATGATGCTGTTTTCTAACACTGTTTCGTAGTAAAATTCAAAACTGTTGCATGTAACATCTGTTTAATTTCTCGCTAGAGAATAGGATCACTGATAAGGATAACAAAAAACAGAGTTTTTTTTTATCTCTTACTTTTTTTTTGCAACATATGTATGTATATTTTTCCCAGTAAAACTGTAACTTTTTTAATAAATATTTATTTTATTTTTTCTAATCCGTGGTACTCTGATCAACCCTTATGTATCTTAATTTCATTATATTGCAGCGAGATTAAATATTGGGAATATAAAAAAATGTACGTTTCGACATTCCGTTTGGGGCACCGGGCTTGTGATACTCTCGCAAATCACAATTAACCAGCTGCATCGGCAGTAAATTTACTTTTTCAAGCTTATCTATAAAATTAATGTTCATTTAAAATACTGTTACATTAAGCCTAGAATATTTGAAAATGAGAATATTTGACTTTTTAAAAGCGGTATCTTTCTGTTGCCTCTATTCATACATCATCAAAAGTGGGGTATCTGACTTATATCTCAAAAACTAAGTAATGAGAAAAAAAAATTAAAATGATAAGCAGGTCAAGGTCAACCGCCAATTATTTATTTCAGAATATTCACATATTCAAAATTTCAACCTGAAACATTAAACAGTTAAGGCAAAACTGTCATCAGTCAACATTATCTATGGAATCTTACAAATTGTACTACATTCATATAGTTTATTATAATTATAATTATTATTATTATTATTATTATTATCATTATTATTGTTATCATTATAATTTTTATTTATATGGATAGTATCATTATTATTAATAATATAATTATTATTGATATTGATATGCCATTTTTCAATATCGAATTTTGGATGTTTTTTTTAATTTTCTCTGAAACTTCTGAAACTTCTGAAATAAAAGAACTATTTAAAATTGTTTGCTTTGTTGTGATGAATACATGTTATTTGGATCAGAAATAATCCAATGACATCTTGTAAGAGTAATTGCCCCTTAAATGTTTTAACATACGGTTCATTGAATACTTCTTAAATTTGGTTCAAATTAACGCCATATAGTCTTTTTCAAATTGTTAATTGACTTTTGACTAGACAAAAGTCGACAAAATAAAATCTGAATTATTTGTTACATCCCCGGAGTTGTTTGGCTAATATTGATTGAAGTTATCAAGTGAAATCTTATAGGAGTTATGTACGTCTTTCAACCAAATATGACCTTATGCATTAGCCGTAAGCCGTGGAAACATATAGTCGTTTAATTAGAGTTCCGCGAGTCCCAACTTAAAAAAGAAGATTCAGGTCATGCATGTCATGGTCTTTTTCTAATTTTTGATAACAGCTTGTTTTATGATCTCCTCTTCAACTTTTAAATGAACAAGTTCAAAATGTTAGCATTATTGTGATTAGGATAAGATATTGTTAGTATGAAATAATCCTATGACATCTGATAGGAGTTATAGCCCCTATTTGTTTAATTTCTACGATAATTCATTAGTTCGTCATATCGGTCTGATAAAGCCATAAAGTCTTTTACAAAATGTTTGGTTACATACGACTTTGAAAAAAATAACTAGAAGTGATCATGGGGAAATCGTGAAAGGTTGTTTTTGCATTTTTTTCTCTAGAAAAAGGGCGGAAAAACCATCCATTATTTTGATCGACATAAATTAATCTATCGTAAGAGACCAAACGAGACCTTCTTTTAAACGGAAGTAGCTAATTATCTCACTCATTTTAGGCAAAAGTACATAGAAACCGTATATTTTTTAAATCAGTGTAAAACCAGCTACCATGAAACAAGAAGTGGAATTTTTTAAACAGAAAGTTTGAAAAACTAAGGCTTTTCTACCTCAGGCATAGATTACCTTAGCTGTATTTGGCAAAACATTTAGGAATTTTGGTCCTCAATGCTCTTCAACTTCGTACTTTATTTGGCCTTTAACTTTTTTGGATTCGAGGATCACTGATGAGTCTATTGTAGATGAGACGCGCGTCTGGCGTATATACAAAATTTAGTCCTGGTTTCTATGATGAGTTTATTTGCAAAGTATCTCCCTCTTCCCCCTTATTTCCCTAATTTCATGCGAAAGTGTGCAATAGCCATATTCTGTTTCGAATCAGTGTGAATAACGCTATCATATGAGACCGGAAGTAGCAATGTATCGACCCCTTATTTAGGACAGAAGTATCTTAAAACGATATTCTTTTTAAATCAGTGTGTATAGAAATCTATGATTGAAAACTAATAGAAGCTTTAAGTGAACCAAAAGTAGTTTCGTAACAATAATCTAGAAAATTGTTGTGACAAGAGTATCAATTGTTTTCTGAACAGTTATTGTTTTCAATTGTGTCTTTCTTCTTTTCTGTGTCACACTTGGTTATATGGAAATATATTATAACTCAAGCTCCTGTGGAGATAAAAGTAAACATAACATAAATATAAAGATATCACACATTCTCGCGTATTACTTTAAACTAAAGGTTAATTGTCTGAAAAATATAAAATATAAAATACTAGAAATGAAATGCGACAATTTAAAATATCTTTAAAGAAAACAAAACAAATGTCTTAATTTTAACATTGTCAGTTTTGAATGTTCAGTTTAAATTTCATGGTCCTTTTTCAGTACAGGGAAATTTGATCAAGGGATAAAAATTTGCTCCTTCTTTAGTTTAAAATTCAGATATTTGACTGCTGGTTTTAATCCATGTTGCTGTGATGTCATCAAGACTATCACATTATTTGATGCTAGCTAAATCTAAACCCAACGGTTCTCAAAAACAAGTTTTGTTGAGTGAATGTTTTGACACAGAGATTTTTATCTGTGACACACTTGATTGCAGTAGATTCTCCTGCATTCAATTTTTATCATTTGTTAAAGATTGCCCCTTATAATAAAAAGCATCCAGTGCTCCAACTAATGATAAAACTTCCACAGCATGAGTACTTTTTAAAGACGTCTTAATTTGTTTGAATACTAAGATATTTGGCTTTTTTCCATTTTGTCCACGTAGAAATATCATATATCCACCGGCACTTGATACTCAACCATGCAAAATATGGTTGGTTGATGTCATATCCTAACTCAAACCCATGTGGAGATCACAGAAAACATAACATAAATATATAGATATAACACATTCCCGTGTCTTTCTTTCACTTGAAATGTGATGTTCTATCAGATCGAGGAAAAAAACTTTTGATTTTGTTCTGAATATTATTAATCGATTTTTCCATTTTTGCATGAACAGATCTATTGTTATTGTTCTGATTTGATTTTGATTTTTAGGTCTTTCCACTTTTTCATGGAAATACCTTAAGGATTGGTTCTGAGTATTTTAATTCTTATTTTGCCTAATATTTTTTTCATGCGCTGTATTGTTATTTACTAAGAACTGTCACATGACTATTTTGTATTTATGAAATAGAACAGTTAATACAGTTTCATAAGGTGTTTTTTATCAAATTGCTCGTTATATCCTAAAGGTTTTCTAGAATAATTTTGATCGAAGAGATCTGAGCATTTTATATGAGACTTATATCCGTTTATGTACTAGTATTCGACATAAGCAAAATATGATAGTTACTCATAAACCATGAGTGATATAGACATGGTATTTTGGTTTGATGAACTGGCTCCATTAAAAAGAAATGAGATCAAGTTCAAAGATCAATTTCACGTTTATTTGTTTTTGCCTTTACTTGTGCGTACTTCTCCTAAGAAACTTTAATATATATCGAAACACGGTTTTCACAAAGTGTTTTCTGCAATCTGTCGTGATAAGAAATTTGTTTCAAATGACATTTACTAGGATTTTTCAACCCTGACGAGTTCAAAACAACTACATCAACAAAATTCCAATACATAGCAGAGATCTAAGTATAAAAAAGGAGATGTGGTGTGATTGCCAGTGAGAAAATTCTCCATAACAGACCAAATGACATATAAATTAACAACTATAGGCCACCGTACAGCATTCAACAATGACCAAAGCCCATACGGCATAGTCAGCTATCAAAGTCTCCAAAATCACAAATAAATGTAAAATAATTCAAAAGAAAATTAGGGTATATTTATATAATTTCCTAGCTTGATGATCTTGAAATTAAGGTCAAGGTCAGAGGCACATTTGAAATTCTAGAATCTGACCTTTGCTTTCACTTTTTATTCATACATCATCAAGCCATTGTACAGTTTGCATTAGGTTGTAAATCATATGACCTTGAAAAAGCGATCCAAATGTGACGTTGTGTAATCCAGGAGTAGCTATTTTTATATATATTTGATGTAAAGGCATATAGAACCATATAGTTTTTAAAAATCAGTGTCAAATAAACGCGTCTATCAAATCATACAGAAAGGAAAAATGTTCTAACGGGAAGAACAAAACTACCTCCCGTATTTCAAATAAAAGTGTATATAAACCATATGTTTCTGAAATGAGCGTACAGTAAGCAATCATTTGACTGGGGACATGATATTTTTAACTTTTCAAATCATATATATCGTTTAAATTCAATCCAGGTTATCCAAACAATATTTTGTAGAAGATTATCTCCCCGAACAGTGTTTTTCTTATGTACACATCTCCATTGAATATTAACCGTAAAGAAATAAACAACTTATTTTTCATATGTCTCGTTGCATCCACACTATGTTTCGGTCAATTTTAACAGAAGTTATTCAAAGACTCAATATGATAGTTATTTCCCGTTCTATATTTGACAAAAATAATATGGTAATGTAATTCGTGAACCAAAAGTGTTAGAAGCATTGATTTTGAGGTCCTTGGTCCACTAAAAAGAAAGTGGTATCAAGGTCAAAGGTCAATGTAATTTTTCTAAATTAATTCCTATGTTTGTCTTTGTGCATCCTATCTTATACTATGAAAAATAGATGAAAATGGACTGATGCAAAATGTTTGGAATTTTGAGATAAAGATATGGTATATATAATCCGAAGCAAAACAATGAGTTATTGCCCCAAAAATTTTGAAATTTAAGGTAGCACGATTATAACATCATTCTTGGACATAATAAAGTCATAGTTAAAGACTTTTAAATTAGTGACACATGACCTTAAATTATAACCGGAAGTGCCCTTGTGCAACCTGAAGTAGCTTTTGTCACTTATTCTGAGGGAAAAGAAAGAAGCTTTATACATTGTGTTTGTTAATCAGCATAAAGACACGGGATGTAACCTTCTGTACCAAAACCAAACTACCAATGTGCCATGAGTTCATCATAGGTCGCAGGTTTGCTGTTTCGAACAGATTTTGCATTTTCCGGTCTCATTTGAAGTTGTAAGCTGCAGGTGTCACACTAAAAGTGTGATTAATAAGATATAGTTATTATGCAATATTACTTCATTCACTCTGATTTTTTACACATCCTCGATGTAGCTTTTACTGAGGACACACGTGAGGTAGAAGTATAATATTTTTGCATTAATGCTGGTATAAAGTAAAAACACAAAAATACCGAACTCCGAGGAAAATTCAAAAAGGAAAATCAAAAATCAAAAGGCAAAATCAAAAGTCCAAACACATCAAACGAATGGGTAACAACTGTCATATTCCTGACTTGGTACAGGCATTTTCTAATGTAGAAAATGGTGGATTGAACCTGGTTTTATAGCTAGCTAAACCTCTCACTAATATGACAGTCGCATCAAATTCCATTAAATTGTCAACGATGCATGAACAAAACAAACATACTCAAAGAGTAAAAATGTCAAAATAGGGGTACAACAGTCAATATTGTGTTATCATCTTAATATCTCTACATAAACAACAAATGTAACAAAGAAGCACAAAAAGGCATACATTAATTTAACATTCTCATTTTGCTTTTCTTATACGGCTGAATTTATCTATGTAAAGTCTACCAATAATGATAGAAGGTTTCATTACTGGTTTAAAAATGCGCGTTTGAAATTCGCACAGGTAGACATAAAAATAATTTTGTCGTATGACGGCATACATAAATGAAGACTTACGTAAAGTTGATATAACAAAAACAGACTTAACAGTAAAAGTAATAATAATTAATAAAATAATGGTGTGGTTCAAAGTATGACGGGATACATAAGAACAGTTTCACGTCAAATACGGCTGCATTTATCTAGTATGTAAAGTCTACCCATAAATGATAGAAGGTTTTCATTACTGGTGTAAAATAGCGCGTTTGAAATTCGCACAGGTAGACATAAAAAATAATTTTGTCGTATGTCGGCATACCTACCTGATGTGTAAGAGTACCAGTAGCAGTACGGCCATACAATACCATGTGCACAATCAAATTAATATCCCAGCCAGTTGTGACAACTAAAACATAACCTTGGCTGGTATATAAATTTTAATTATTTATTGCTTTTAAGAAATTGTATGAAACAATATTTTTCAAAGGTTACAAAAAAAATAATATCTTCGATACATGTGAATCAAATCATGTTCTAATATATTCCGCTTAACCATTGTTACTTAAAATATACAACATATATATAACGAGAAAATGATTCATTGAATTTTAAAGCAAATTTGTTCCATTATTGAACATAAAAGTAAAATATCAAGGAAAATTAAAAACGGAAAGTCCTTTATCGCAAAATCCCAAAATCAAAAGTCAAAACAGATCAAACTAATAGAAAATTTAACAACTGTCCTATTTCTGACTTGAAACTGCCTTTTTCGTACATAGAAAGTTTTGGATTAAATCTGGTTTATTTACTTTCACTTTTATAACAGTCATGTAGAAATTCATTATATGTTTAATAATGTTAATCTCAATAAAATCAAATAATATTTCTTCATTATTTCATCATATGGATTTTCATTCATTGGACGCCTTTTGCAATGTAACAGCTATCAAAATGCACTGTAACTGATGGGAATTCCTCGCTCATGAATTAAAATTGAACAGCAAGATTTGGTTAAAGAACCCTGCATACACTGTTGTACGCAAAGAAAATATTAGTTTGTTTAAAGTATCTTGATTATAAGCTTTTTTTTTAATAAAGCTTTCAGAATTGATTACAGAACTATTTTATAGAAATTTGTAACGCCTGCTTTCATTGTTATTTCAGACAGTTCGGACTTGCGAATCATAGCATTTGGCATAAGTGGTACTGGAGTAAGTTCTACGTGTAATACCATTCTCGGGCAGCAAACATTTGAGACGGGAACCGGATTTATGTCAATAACTAATAATTGTGACCTCCAGAAAGCCAATCGACTAGAAAGACGTGTATCTGTCGTTGATACCCCTGGATTTCCTGTTGGTATGGAAGAAAACAGATTTGACGAAATACTTCATAACCTGAGACGTGCAGTGAAAATGTTGGAACCTGGCCCAAATATTTTCCTTTTGGTCGTTTCAGTAGAAAGATATACGGAAGATCACCGTTTTATGGTGCGGTGTTTACAACAACTTCGCGAAATTTCGAAATTTGCCATAATAGCATTTAATCGCATTGATTGCAGTAAAGAATCAAAGTTTACTATGATGAAGAAAATAAATGAAAGTGAAACTTTACATGATTTATTACAGATATCATCTCGTCGATTCGTTCTTCTCGATAACACATCACAGGATGAAATACAGGTCACAGCTTTGTTTGATATGGCAAGTAATTTAATTAGAGAAAATGGTTTCAACACGTTTACCGAGGACGCTTTTAGAGGAGAGTCAGTGAACCAAGTTAACGATGTATACTTGAACCGAGAACAGAAATGGCAGCACACAATTAATGCGTATTGTCCCAGACCAAGTCTGCTACAAAGAATTCAACAAAGCTGTAATATTTTATAAATGTACTTTAATTGTGTACTTTTTTGCGATCTTGATTTTTCTTATAAATATATTACTTAAAAAAGGAATAAGGTATTTTCTTTCAATTACTTATATGTGGTATTCCAATAAAATAAATAAATAAACAGTGGTATTTTCTTAATATTTAAATAATTGCTATATTAGCTTTCCTGGTCAACATATTTTGAGTTTAATTCCCTGAAAAGATACACAGAGGCATTGATAAGGGTTTTTAAATGATATATACTGAGTGCCAATGAAAACGCAACACTTGGTTTTTCAAAAATAAAATTTATATTAGAAATGATAATCTTTCAAAATAAATTGTTCTTGAAAATTAACAATTCTTACAATAGATCGATATCAAACAAAAATGTTTCATTGTCATCTTTCAGACGCTATAGGTAAACAAAACATCCAATGTCGAATCATCAACTCCCAGTTCTAACACAACATGTTACAACCCCGTTGTGCAGCGCAATCTCGACAGCGCCGTGGAACTAATCATGCAGGACGTTTAATGTGATCTCGAGGAATGTTGTTCCACTTGTCCCGCATATCAAACTCAGGCTGACTTTATGATATTGGTGGTGGTTTTCATCGTCTAAACCATGTCCAATCTGATGCAAAATTTGCTCGATCGGACCAAAATCGGGCGAAACACATGACTTTTGGCCAAGATGGGTGCCAAATGTCTATGTAATCACCACTGACGGTTTTTGATACATAATGCATGATTTTTGGTCCACAAAATTTGATAATTTCGCCTTACGGCCGTTTAGGTATCACTAAGGCAAGACGTTGGTGCTCTTTGACAATTTCTGCGCAAATGGTGCTTAACTGAAATTGCTCCAAAAGATCTACCGTGACCACCATTGAACTCTCGTGACCTTTGTACACCCATCCGGTTCAATATCGAATATGTGTAAGACCAAATGTATCGGTCTGGTTGAGCGTTTCTTGCTTTTGTACCCCCGGGATGTCGCTTATCATTAAATGATCCATTTTGGTTGAATTTGTGGATGATTTGGGTTATTGTAGAGGCTACAACTTCAGTCTTCTCGTTCTTCTCGTAATTGTATGCAGTGAATGGCTTCATTGGATCATGCCCAAAACTGCATGTCGCTGGTTGTCAGAAAGTCCTGGCATTTACTCAGATGTTTATTGCAGTTTCCTTACAATAAGGACGGGAAAATTCATGACATTAGCCAAGCTTTAAATGACAAAATCGTGAAAATCGTGCGTATGTTGAAAAGCGGTGAACTCGGTTTATGTCCGTTCGAAATAACCCTTACTTCGCATTTGTTCCAAAAACACTCAACCGTAAAGTTGTCGTCAATTGTCTTAAAAGTCATTTTAAACCAACTATACAAAGTTCTAATATGAATAAAATAAAAATTATAAGATTTTTTTGAATGACAAAAGTGTTGCGTTTTCATTGGCACTCAGTATATGATACATTTGATCTTTTATTCGTTGTATAAAGTAACATAATAACAAAAATACCAAATTCCCAAAGGAATTCAAATGAAAAATCCCATGTTAACTTGCACAATCGAAAGCTCAAATACGTAAAACTAATTAAAAATAACTGTGATATTCGTGTCTTGGTACAGGAATTTCCTTATGTAGAAAAAGTGGATAAACCTGGTTTTATAGCTAGCGAGACCATTAATCTGTATTACAGGCATTACTCAGTCGCATACAATTTATTGCTTTGACAACAATGTGCGAGCAAAACAGTTTTAAAATAGACAAAAATAGGCAAAAGAACAAACCAATTGTTCAGAGAACAATTGCAGGTCTTTTCACTCAAACTAACTTAAGATAAAAAAAAATTGATAAAAAAAACAATATGTCCAGTCTTAATTAATATATTATCACACAATGATATTGAAAATATAATGTTTCAGGATTTTTTCATCAATCAAAGGCGATAATTAGCCACTGCCGGCTAAATCATAGTTACTTACTGTGTCATATAAAAGCCTATTTTACCCTGATTCTAAATATATATACGTATTAGTTTCTATATACTTCTACTTGAAATGAGGGAGAAAATAGCAACTTTCTATTTTAAAAAAGGTCGCTTCTGGTTGACATCTTCAAAGTAATATGTTTACTAACATAATGCAAAAGATCTCAAGGCTTAAACATGTATTAATATGAATCTATCGTAAAAGGTCAACATCTAGAACGTCAATTTTACATATGACCTTTAACTAAATTTCAAGTTCATATACCAAGGACATCAAATCAAATTATGGATAAGATCCTTAAAAAATGAGGAGCAAATTGGTGAAACAAATTTGTCGTAATATTTTACGGTACGTTGCAAAGAAAACAGTGTTTGAGGAGATAACTATTACAATAAAAAGTGTTCGGCTAAAGAAGGTCAGTTTCAACATCGCAATTACTGTTCAATATCATATGCAAACAATTGATACAATTCATAAGGCTCTTGTATTGTCTATTTATTTGTCTTATCAGGAATGGTAACTGCAAAGGAATCTTTATAAAGCTTTCAGTAAATCTAGCACAAATCTGACCATAACCTTGAAATAATTGCAACTGTTACAGCAGATTTTTCAAATTTTATTCTTCAGCATTATACCCCAAATCTTTATAGAAAAAAGTCCCATAAAATCTAACTCGAGGAAAACTATAAATGTTTATTTTAAAACTCCTATGGAGATTTGCATTGATATGGGAGATAACTCAGCAACAAAGGCAGAAATGTCAATAAATATTGATTCAAAATTTCGCAGATTTGTTTAGCTCTTCAACGATTTTCGGTACTTATCCATCTTTTCAAATGTTTGGCTTTGAGCGTTCCTGATGAAGGTAAATCCAGAAAAGCGCTTCGGACGCAATAAATTATTAAACGTGTTGTTTTCCATTTTTTGTAACATGACTTCAAATTTATTACCAGGGTTTTCGTTCACATAAAAGGACCATAAAATGAAAAGCAGATCTAAATTTTTGCTGTTATACTACCTGTATTAGAAAAACCCAAATTTGACGATTGTTGATATTGATGCAATCAACGTCAGCAACGTTCTAAATCACAAGGAGGTAACGTCTAAAACTCAACTTTATTTTCAAAATCAAGCTATTCCTGTTGTATCCTATAGTTACACCAGTTGCATCCAAAGTATTAGATATTAACACGCATTGCAAGACCTTGATTTAGAAAAATACTTTAACAACCCACTCGAATTATATTAACAGCCCCTCTGGCTATGTTATTCGGAGGATCTAAACATAATTCGAATGCCTGGTGATGTCTCATGGGCCAATGTTTAGAGAACCCCAACACATCAATTGGAACCATAAACCTCAGTATAATTATGGATTCCATTGGGGACTACGCCAGAGCATCGGACAAACGAGAAGAAGTAGAATTCGACACTTTGTCAGAATGAGTCAAAACAGTCAGGTCTCTAATAAAATGTCTCATTTATAAATTGAAAAATTCTGTGAATGATTGACTAAATATAAAAAAGAAGATGTGGTATGATTGCCAATGAGACAACTATCCACAAAAGACCAAAATGACACAGCAATTAACAACTATAGGTCACCGTACGGCCTTCAACAATGAGCAAAGCCCATACCGCATAGTCAGTTTTAAAAGGCCCCGATAAGACAATGTAAAACAATTCAAACGAGAAACCTAACGGCATTATTTAGGTAAAAAAATGAACGAAAAACAAATATGTAACACATAAACAAACGAAAAACACTGAAATACAGGATCCTGACTTGGGACAGGCTCATACATAAATAATGTGGCGGGGTTAAACATGTTAGCGGGATCCCAACCCCTCCCCCTAACCTGGGTCAGTGGTATAACAGTACAACATAAGAACGAACTATAAAAATCAGTTGAAAAAGGCTTAACTCATCAAAAGGACAAATATACAAGTGGACGTGGCCCGGTACTTATACATCCCGACACAAAAAGACACAATGAACAGATCTGAGAGTACTCGCAGTTATCTGAAAGCTAATTCAAAGCCACTTACAACTAATAAAAAATCATGCAACTAAGACTAAACTATCAACCCGTACACATCCAACATCCAATGGATTTAGTGTAAAGACGTCATAAAAAGCCAGAGAAAAATATGACCTTGTGCAAAGACCGTTTTCAAAGACAAAGTTTCTGAGATAGTCAATCATCTCTTCACGATGAGAATTTTGTTGTTCCTGCGGACAAAGCTTTTAAGTAATATGTTGTCTTTCTTTGTAAATCGTACTACTACGAGTGGGTACCATACATGGGTACTCAGGTAATCCCATATGCAAAAACATAGCATTTGAAAAGGATGAGATTTTTGCGAATCATGAATTATTCATGGTTATATTGAAAATTACATTAAACAGATCAGAGGACTTAACATGTTTGTATTGGACACCTTAGCTCCACAAAATTCCGTACAAACAAAAGTACCTTGCCAGCTCATCTGCATGTCCGACTAGAGAATTTTCCATTAGAGTGACAAAAATTCTGTCCGTAGTGAAAAGGAGTCACCAAAACTACTGTTAAACTGTTTATTCGAGTAGTGGTATCAACCATATTTGGATTCGAATAAACTCCAAAGAACTTCTTGATTTTAAATCTCAATTGTTTTCTGAAATAAGTTCTAGCCAAACTTTAGATCTTTTCAACCCTGTATACCACAATTTCCGATGTAAAATAAAATAAAATCTTCAATGTTTTCCACATCAAAATGGTAGCATACGCTATAAACGGATTGTTTTGGGATACCATTCGGCATATTCTTTTATTTGGAAACAAAAAGGCAAAACATGCTACCCAGCGAAGCAAGTGATCAGTATTCTGGAGTTTATTTTGACAACATATTTGTTGAATTTGGAGGCAAAATTATTCAACAAAATGTCGGCTTTTCTATGGGAACGTACTGTGCGTCTCTCCTTGCGAGAAATTAAAGGAGCCAGATCATTCAATTCCACATTCAGATATATTGAGGATGTCTTTCCATTAACTATCCAAACTTTTCTGATTTGGGTTTCTTTCATATATCCATAAGATCTAGAAATTAAAGAAAAAACAGACACAGCTTTTTCCGCCTCGTTTTTAGACATTTCGACATTTCGCGGTAATCTCAGTACCTGAATCTATGACAAACAATGATTTTGATTTTGTAATTATCCATTTCTACCAACAAGAGCTTGCGGTTCCTACTACAGGTCAGAAACAAATGAGTAGGGCAATAAGGCCCATATTTGGCCCGAAAAATTACAGCAAATTTGAAAGTTAAAACATATTCTTTAATAACTGAAAACTTGACTAAGGTACAAGATATTCAGGAAAACAAAACAAATTAGACATTGAACAAGTAACCATGGCAAGAAACCATGACTTTATTTGCATATTTTGTTAAATTTCATGATTTTCCTTGTTTTTCATCAAATTTTAAGCATAGTTTAGCCTGAAAAAGTATGTGAGCACCCAAGAAACAACTTTATATTTGGTGAGATTATGTCAATAGTTATTATACAGCTTCTGTTTAATTATTTTGTTGTTTCTTGGCTGCGCAAGATGTTTCCACAATGGAAATATTGATAGAAAACTGCATAAATTCTGTATTTTTTAGTTTTTGACACGATCAATCAAATTTTTTATTTTTTTTAAATTAAACACTAAATCGGGGGAAATTCTGAATTCCGAATATGTTTTTATGTCATTTGCTTGACCAGAACATTTTTTTGTATCAACTAGGGCATCAGAATAAAAAAAAATAGGAAAAGAATATTACCCTTCTTGGAGTTGAATGAAGTTCACTTATGTCTGTTTTTTTACACATAATTGTCAATATATTGGTTTAGGTTTAGCTAACTATAATACCAGGTTAAATCCACCATTTTCTACACAAATAAACGCATGTACCAATCAGGAATATGACGGCTTATATCCATTCGTTTGATGTGTTTGAGATTTTGATTTTCCCATACAATTAGGGACTTTCCGATTTGAATTTCGGTTTACAAATATGACGTTGTCATTTTGTAAGGTAAATATGCAAAAAGTCAACGATATAACACTATCGGTTAAAATAATATTTATTTATCTAGTTGTTTGATAAGTAGTATGTACTTGGTGTTGGTGTATATTAGTTTAAAAGAGTAGTGATTCATGGAATCATTTTAAAAGAAGGCAGTCAGAAAGAGAAAACAAATCAGCATCATAAAGTCTTATTTTCAAATTTATCATCTGAAAGTCCGTTTTCGAAATCTGCATGCTGTATAGATATAAGATATGATAGCTACTATTGTTTGTCAGTCTCTTATAAATCCCTTGGTAGGGGGTTGGCGCGGGATCGATCTCTTACCGTATTCAAACAAAGACTCAACACTTTACATTTTTTCAGCTTCCCCACATGACATGCAGAAGTAAGAACAAAATCTGTTCGGTTAGGAATCAGATAACATACGCTCATGCTCATGTTTCTTTATGGATTATCATGTTAAATTCAGGCTTATCATGTTAAATTCAGGCTTATCGTTTGGGTTAAATGCATAGCAGGCTTCATATTCGTAAAACATCAACAAGTTTGAGTCCCGGAATAATTCAAATTTTCATTAGACAGTTTACAACAAATAGTCCAGCGGATATCAGAATAATTGATCACTTTATGGTAAAAGCATGAAACTTGGCATAGTGAAAGATTAAGGGGTATAGACAAAATTTAGATATGGAGCCACGAAAAAAAAATCCAATATGGCCGCCAAATTCAAGATGGCCGACATAAGTATAACATAATTCACTTGATGAAGTCTTCCAATTTTAATGAGTTCAGAAGATGTCACAAACTTAAGGAAATACAATTAAGATATGTCAATTATTATTTTTTTAAACCTTATAATACAGAAATCATCAAAATGGCGTCCAAATTCAAAATGACGCGTCAAAATGTCTAAGTTTGACAGATTTCGTATGTATACACCATCATTGTGTGTTATAAATTTACCAAATTCGTGAAACTGGATAATTTGATATCGACAAAGGCCTACATTGTATCATAAATACTTGGGTGCATAGATAATATTTTCAAAATGTCGGCAATATTCAAAATGGGGCCGTTTAACATATGAAAATTTGATGTTTGTTTTTAAATATGGTATAAAAATATTTAAAAAATAATGGATCAATTATTTCAATACAAGAACGAATAAACAAGCATATTATTATTTAATGTAACAGGTGACATTAACTATGAAATAAAAATGGCCGATATAACTCAACATGGCGTTTTTGATGAGTTCTTATTTTTCACAGCTACAGGTAATGACCTAAGGAAATTTCACAATTTTTTCTTGAAATGAAAAAAATATCCAACATATGCAGTATTGAATCAGTGCAAAGAGTATTTCTTTTTTAAGAAATGAAATAAGAAATAAAAAAAAACTCACAAGTTACTATTCAACATAACAACAGATCAAAATTATAATTAAAATATGATACAAATGCAGGAAAATCAAAAGAAAGCACAGTCTTAATCAGTTTCTCTTTCACAGTCCGGTGAGCAGTTTCATAATGCTGTGCATTTAAATGCTGCTTTCAAGAATGTACATGCATGTCATTGAAGCTTCAGCAAGCACAGATCAGAATGATACCATAGAGTTTTTGCCAACTAAATAAATCTGGTGAGGTCATACTTGGATTTGCAACTAAACAATTTCCCAAAATAACACTACCTTGGTAAGCTGCACGTTTCGTATGTTTAATGAAGAAGTGCAGTGTTGGAGGAATATTGTCAATTGTTCTTGTCTTCTGCGTGAATAACTGTTTTCTTTACTCATTCACCACATTAGCTGTACCAGATCAGTCATACAAAAGCACAATATATCGTTCTATTACTTTTAACACTTTTAAAATTTCCACTTCATTTGAATTCTCGATAACCTGCAGAAATGCCTCTGACAACTCCTCATATACGAACCATATGTCCCAAGCTGATTTCTTACCTTTCCCAAAAAAAGCTGAGACTGTGTTACAACTGGCAAATGAATGGAACAGTGGAAATACTTTCAATTTCAATGGTCCTAGAGCAAGGCACAATCCATGGATTGAAATATATCGGGAGTTCTTTCCAGTGTCAAATCCTATCCACAGCTGTTCAGCCATTTGACTTCCCCTTTTTAATACAGATGGAACTAAGGACATGTCAATTGAAAGTTCTCCTTCAACTAATGGGATATCTGGTTCGCTGAATCTTAGTACAGCTGGTGGAAGATTTGAATAACTCTTTGGTAAAAGGGGCACTCTCTTTGATTGGCATTTGCAAATAGGTTAAGATTGGTCAAATGTTTAAACAACGCCTTGACCAACCTCTGAAAAATGCTTGAATAAAGATATACCTGTACCATGGAATGAATCTTTTAACGAGATGCTGCTTGGATTGTGACCAATGTTGTCTACAGCAGATGAGGTAAACGCATTTCGTTGTAGATTGGTAGGGCAAACAATACCTTCTTGGACATAACGACGACAAGCATCATTGGCCATGGAAGTAGAAATTTCTAACACTTGGTTGTAGATGACAGACAGTCTAAGTTTGAAGAAAGTATCTACTAGATCACGTTTTCTAGTCTTACAGTCATGACAGTAGATCATGATTCCCAAATAAGCACAAACTGGAGGTAGTTCATTATCTTTCATGTGACGGTTGGATAGTTTCTTTGTACAACTTTACATTAGAGGCTGTGTTATTGTTAATGTCGACTCAGAATATGAACGATCCTAAATGTTAGGTCGAAATTAAATCAGACGGACCAAAGAAAGCAATGACTGGGGTACAGAAACTTCCTGACATCCATTTGGGAAGGTTCCTTTAAATTCTAAATTTGATGCGCAAATATCTTTACGAACAAACCTAGCTGCTTTTGATATGTTGACAAACTCATTATCAAAGCCTTCTAATCAGATTCTCTTCAATGCAGGACCAATGTCATCTTTGAAAGCAAGAATGTTTTCAAGGCCTTGTTTGTAAGCATCTAAGTTATGGAAATTAGATACAATTCTGTGTTTTAGTCGTGTACTATTAACTCGAGATGAAACATCTGCACCTAGACATGTTATTTTTTCCGTATAAAGTTTACATAGATCTGACAACTTGTAAACACGTATGGTATCATCGCACGATCTTGTTTCATTTATATAAGAGACTATTTCTGAAAATGCAATACCATGGATTTGACTTTCCTTCTTATATTCGACATTATCATTTTTCGTTTCAATTCGAGATGCACGATTATATAAGCAAACTCAACATTCCGAGTGGTACTTTGCTTCCTGTGCAATTAGATCAACAGTTCTGAAATTTGCAAGAAACGATGTGTCATTTAATTTTACTGCACATTCTCTCACACGTGTATCTTATCCAAATGTTGAGGACTCATCAAGGGCTATTGGCTATTTTCATTATGGAAATAGCACACAGACGGGTTACTGGTGGACTGAAAGGAAAAGCTATGTATAGTTTTCTTTTAGATGTGGTTGCTTTATTATATATCCTCTCATGTGAGGTTCGTTTTTCTGCTCTATTCAACTTTGTTCTGTTCAGTTTTAAGTTGCAAGATTTGTGCCAACATGCCTTTTGGTCAATGAAAGACTGTGCTATTCCAGACCTCTCATCTCAATTTTCAATGCACACATTAAGGCCTTCAGGCATTAATCATAATTTATGAAACTTCTTAATATTGTCAGCTAAAGATTGATAACCAGCCCCAACATTTAGACGTTTAGAATCAACTGGGCATATAAGTTTTTCCTCTATACTGTCTTGGCATAGGATACAATTTGCCCAATCAATATTATTTGATTTAGTCGGTTTGTCATATTCTACACTTGATACCCTGAATGTCTTTTCAGTAGCCATGTTGTAAAAACTATGATCATAAATTGATTTATATATTCCTTGTGGATAATTTCTGTATGCCAGATGCGACGTTTCGTCTACAAATGACATATCAGTGACGCTAATAGCTTTCTAGAGATACCCGACATAGTTTCTGATAATAGGCCATTAAGGAATTATTTTTGATTGTTCAATATTAGAAAAGATTCATTAGCATCATAACTAGCAATATGCAAAGTTTTATGTTTTTATTTTCAAATGATCAATTGTACCATTTTTTTTTACTCTGCCTCATGACTGTTAGCGGCCATTTTGAATTTGTCGGCCATCATGGAATTATTTTTGATTGTTCCATATTCATTAAAGATTAATAAGCACCGTAACTAGCAATATGCAAAGTGTTATGCTTTTATTTTCAAATGATAAATTATACCATATTTTGGGACTCTGCTTCATGACTGCTGGCGGCCATTTTTAAAATTGGCGGCCATTATGGATTTTTTTTTATTGTTCCATATTCAGAAAAAATCAATAATCATCAGAACTAGCAATATGCAAAGTTGTGTGCTTTTATTTTCAAATGATAAATAATACTATATTTTTGGACTCTGCTTCATAACTGTTGGCGGCCATCTTGAAATTGGCGGCCATTGTGGATTTTTTTCTTATGGCTCCATATCCAAAAATGTTTATAAGCATCATAACTAACACTGTGCAAAGTTTCATGCTTTTACCATAAAGTGATCAATTGTCCCAAAATATTGGACTTAGCTGCTGGACTAAAAAGGCTTCGTGTTGAAGGCCGTACTTTAACCTATAATGGTTTACTTTTTAAATTGTTATTTGGATGGAGAGTTGTCTCATTGGCACTCACACAACATCTTCCTATATCTATTATCATGATAATGATATATTCCATTCATTACTGGCAATCTCCATTTCAGGTGATGCATAAATAACAGACAACAAACCCAGACGAAATGTTTCATGATATCATCCAATCAAATCATGAACTTGGTGTTCAATTTAACAATAATTATTCACGCATTCAATAGCTGTGTGAATAGTTAAATACTTGTTTTAGTTCTGCGCTGATGTATGACAGAAACCAAACAACAAATGGATGGAAATCTAATGTATATTATTTAAGAAATGACTGTAATATTTTTCTGTCTATGAAAAATAACATAAAAAATTTGGTGCACACTGAATTACGCGCGTAGCGGGTTATTTAACAGTGTGCACCAAATTTTTTATGCTATTTCGAATAGACAGAAAAAATATAACAGTCATTTCTTATAATTTAATTCTAAATTCCATTTTAAACCTTAGAAAACTATGAAAAAAACGTTGATGACGTCACGGTCACATGACTAAATTATGTTTATGGGCTCATAATAAAATTACCTCAGCCAATCAGAAGACGAGTTACATCCAAAATAAATTATTCAGTATTGTATCCGGTATATCGTGTGTCGCTGGTCACAGAAACAAAGAATGAAATAAACTTATCACGGATACCAAGAATAACATCTTCTACGCACCGACTTCTTCAAGACTCATCAATTACACTCAAATTAGAAAAGAAAGATCAATTACAAATCCTTCATATTGTAGTTTATCTATTATGCATGGGATTCAAATTTGGATTTCATGGGTCAACGTGGACCACATATTTAAATTTTGAAATATTAAACTAATATTTTAATCTAACGTCAAGTATGGGTGGAATGAAGCATTTACAGATACATTTTACAGCATTATTTGCCAATAATAGAATTGATGCACTTTTATCTTCAGTTGAGATTGGAAAATACTACCGTGAATTTGGTAGTTAATCTTTAACTTTCTTCTACATTAAATAAATTAACTGGTATGACAGTTTTTCAATCTTCTACGAAGGTTTAACGGTTACAGAGAATCGTACATTCATAGATATAACTAATTTGCTTACGGTTTTTGTTTGTAATCTATTTCTTGGATGACGAAATATGTCTCTTATCACATTGCACGAAGTGTATCACGAGTATTGATACGTAAATTTGATTGATTTATCTAGTCTCATGGGCAATATCAAACATTTTCATTAGCTTTTTTGCAAGGTTATGGTAACCTTTAAACGTTAAGACGATGCACATTTCGTCTGTGGTAAAGGACATTAGAGATTTTGTCATTATATAAACTCACTGTTTCATGTGGGGTTCGTTTTGTTTATTCTTTAGTTTTCTATGTTGTGTCACTATTGTTTGTCTGTTTTTCATTTTTAGCCATGACGTTGTCAGTTTGTTTTAGATTTATGAGTTTGACTGTCCCTTTGGTATCTTTCGTCCCTCTTTTTACCTAGAAATCTTTTTGTTGTAAAATCGTCATATATTTTGAAACATCCAAATGTCTTATGTTAAAGTTTGACGCCGGAAAAGAATACATGACGTCATCCTGGTCATGTCCACAATACTAGATCAACGATTCGAGGAAAATTTAATTTAACGCAATATGAGTGTTGACATAATGAGAATTAAGTGCATTAAAATACGTCAGAATTAAATGAATCATCAAGCGATATCGAATTTTCAGTCGTTGTGAAATCTATAACCATTATGTTTGTATCCAGGACAAGATAGCTCCAGCAACCATTAAAACTACTCAATCAAAGCTATATAGTTGACAATCGAAAAGTTGGATCAACTCATCATAGATACCAGGACTTAATCTAGTATATACTCCAGACGCGCGTTACGTTACGTCTACGCTTGAATCCAAAAAAGTAAAAAAAAGCCAAATAAAGTACGAAGTTGAAGATCGTTGAAGAGCATAAAATCATTATGTTTAACAAAGTTTCCTTAATTAGAAGATCACTGTGTATATGAAATTTTAGCATTCATTGTAAAAGTGTATTATTGAGTGACAGAATTGTTATTGTTCTGATCAGTTTACAAGAAATACTATTGTGTTATTACCTTATTTTCTTTATCTTTGTTGCTAACATTTGCTTAATATTTTTTTTTATTGATTTACTCAGTTAAGTTGGTTGTTACATCGCGTCCGCAGCTTTTAACATGTTTTACTTTTCTTTCGGTTTAGCTTTGGCATGAATTACCGAGGTTTTCCTGTTAGGCTTCTTGATTTCCTATCAAAACTTTAAAAAATGGAAATATCCGGAACGTTCCCATCTCGCATTGTTTAAAATACGAAGTGTTTATTAAGGACTGACGAGTCCCTCATATGTTGCTTTGATACTCAGATCCTTTCAAAGAGGGGATTTCCTGTTTGTTCAATGTGATTTTATATTAGGGTGTGAATATTGTGTTTCCGAGAAGTGTTACTAAATTAAATGACGATTGACATGTCATCTTAATATCAATACGTTTCCTTCAGATGTCTCAATTATGTGACTGGAATGATGAATGCTTTGCGTAATGCAGAATTAAAATTGTTTTAAAAGATAGTGTTTTCATTCTGCAAGTCTTTTCATGGTTATTGCTGCCTTTAGCTTGGTATTTATAGACCATACGCGCGTCTGGACAGATTGAAGAAATAATAAAAAGCGTTTATGTAATTTATCAAATACATGGATAAGCTATTAAGTTACCAAGTAAATCATCCTCTCAGAAGTCAGTACTTTACATCATCTATCACAGACATTTCTTAATTTGAGCATTCCAAGAGTGACTTTAGAATAGAAAATTATTTTCCGATTCCTCTTCAAATCGAAAGAAAAAAAAAGAAAAATTTAGAAATCATTAAGAAACAATTACACCAGGCAAAGTTGATCTTAGATGGATTTTGCTATTTTTATTCGGACCTTTTGGAGATACAGTTCTCCAAATGTGTCGTTTCTACATCCTAAGTTTCAAACATTCGGCCTTCCGATGGAAAGCAATCAATAATAACAGTGGTTCAAATGCATAAAATTTATAACATGTATAAAGTTTTGTTTTCATTTTTTTCTATTTGATATCCCATTCAATTCAAATGAAATGCTTACGTTTAGTGAAATCACAATACCATATGTATAGGGTCAATAAATTCCTTATGGGGCAAGAGCGAACACACATATATTTTATAAGTTACTAGCACGCTGTGTAACGAATTCATCTTACGGACTGGTATTTAGACCAGTCTAATGATCTATCAAAGTGACAAAAGTATTCAATACTTAGTATTAAAAGAATCTTATTTGTCAATTCAAAAACAAATGCCAACAAAAACAACTTATTAATGCGATTTCAATTATTTTCGTGTGCATCGATTTTCACGAAATGAGGAAAACTTGCATTTAAGTCGAGATTTGATTTCGTGATATTTCTATTCGTGCATACAAAGCCTATCGAAAGTTCCTTGAATATTTAAATTCGTTGTTCAACTGTTACCACGAAATCATCGAAAATTGGTATACATCGCATAATAATGAATCCACAGTAGCTTTAAATGGTTTTTTTTTTTATAAATTAATTTCAATCGTTCATCATCAAGATCTCACTGTTTTCTTTTTATTGGTTTCAACAAAAAAAAGCACAGGAACACAGAAAGCCCTATTTTTATTTTTTTTTGGAATCGGCTATGTACTGCTTCAGAAAATGTTATGTGCCGATATTGCAAGACAAATTAAGTGTTATATGCATCTCTTATTTCAGGAAAATTGACTATGGTCTATTATTACAAAAAGCTATGATATCACAAAACAAATGAATTGTATTCGGCGCCATATGTTTACATTACTCAATGGACTATGAATAAAGAAACAAAAAAAGGCTTTAGATATTTCTTTCTATCTTTTTGGCATTATGATAAATTGTTTGGAACACCTCCTTGTAATTGGTTACGAACACGAGTAAAACAAGTTGGGTGTGCACAAGCAAAATATATTGGCCTGTCTAATGTCAGTGAATGGGTTACTAGTTTCGTAATCGTTGATATAATTTTCAATCTAATCGCATTTTAAGTAAAATTGAGAATGGAAATGTGGATTGTGTCAAAGACAACAACCCGACCATAGACAGACAACAGCATATTTTTTTTACATTTTAATATCATTATAATATACATGACTTTTACTCCCCTTAAAAACAACCATTAAGGAGCCTCACGGGTATAAGATTTTCAGATAAAAATTAAACCTTTATTTTTCATTTCAAATTTTATTAATTACCTTTAGTAACTGTTACTGTATCATATGGTACAAAAATCATTCCCAATAATCAATTTGTGTTGGCCCCAGGTGACTTTTAAAATGTAGATATCATTGAAAAAAAGCTCCAAATTATCTCCCTTTTGTGCAAAAATGCCATTTTTTGGAGAAAAAAATCTGACTTTTCGATGACCTATATCTTTTATTGTTGTTTTCGAATAAGCTGTACATAAACTACATTATTGTAAAATTTAAGCGATTTCTGTAAATATTTTTTATTTCGATATTACCACCATTTCTCCTATTAGTTCTTCTTTCGTAGGCAGATTGTAAACGTTAATGAACGGTGACCCCATTTTTTTATTTCATTTTTCTATTAAGTATAAAATAAAGTTCATTTATAGAAATATAGCGAAATTCTATATTATATAAAAAAAAATATTTAAACCCGCGAGGCGAACAGTATTTTCCATAAATGAAGGACCAAAAAGATACTTAATACTTTCAACCATTTATGTATCCGAAATTGGACTGTTTACTCAACATTTTTTCTGTATCAATTTGTGACTAACGGATTCTAGAAAACGTAAGAAACATAGAATTTGTAATACGTAGACTGGATGGATTTTTAAGAATTAATGTCTATTGTGGTGTTTTCTATGGTCGGGTTGTTGTCTCTTTGACACATTCTCCATTTCCATTCTCAATTCTATGTTTGTTGCATGTAGTTAAGCTACCGACTGGTACGTTTTGTTTTGTCCTATCTATTATCGTCAATTTATATTTAGAAAAAAAACAATAAAAGACAAACAAGCATCACTTTTCTCTAATATTTTATGAATAATGACAATTATATAAATTTAAAGAATCAGACAGAATATTTAACAAGTCTTGTTGTATCTTTTTTTAAGTTAGTTGAAATTTGAAATCCACAATACTAGTATTAAAAGTTCATACTAGTATATGTATCAAAAGCTTTCTTTCGTTTGATTTCGCATCCTACAACAACTTCTGACAATTTTTTAGCAGAATCGGGTGTGAAAATAGAATGGTCAAAGAATCTTTTCTGTTTGGAATCAGTACTTGTTTTTACCATTTTCATTAAATTTTGAACTTGTTGTTCGTCTTTGTTTAAGTTGTTGAAAAGTTGAAATCTTCCCTCTGACAAAGCCAAAAGTTCACGCAAAGGTTCGCTCTGAGATATCATTTCACCTGTGATTGGATTCTTTGTAGCATCAGCTTTAGTGAAAATAACAATTGTATACTTTGAAATTCCTTCTAGACAATTGAGACTACTGACTAAGAAGTTGTTTTCCTCATTGTAACGATCAACTGGAGTAACAAGAATGAGTACGTTCGGTCCTGGAGCTAGCATTTCTATTCCATTCTTTAATTCCAAAAATCTGTCAGTATCTGCATTGCTGCCTGTTTCTGTATCTAATCCGGGAACATCTACGATTTCTAATTTATAACCAAGGCGTTCGCATGTTCCAAGACGACAGGTCTCGGTTGTTCGATCAAATGATATTCCTGTTTTCATCTGTTCTATACCAAGAATTGTGTTAACAGTTGAACTCACTCCAGAACCAGGTAAACCATAAACGATAAGTTTGTATTCTTCAAAACCTATATAAAAAAAGAATAAAGTTTCTATATAACATGCATGTGCACTGAAATGTCTAGCCTGCTTCGCTAATATTTATGAATTTTAAGTTGAGGTTAATGGAGATGAGATAAACACGTCAATTTATACACTCTAGTAGTCTCAGTCCTATCAATCCTTCTGACCATTGTGTACAGTGTAAAATAAGTCCATATGGAACGCCGTGACTTACTTCTTTGTTATCATGAGGTTTTTCTCTATAATGCTGAGGTTTTTCTCTATTATGATGCACTTAATACCCAAACAGTTCTTTTGTTCTCCCCGATACCATATACTCCCCTAGCTGCTATTGAAATGGCGCAAAACTGCATAAAGATGACCAAGATTAAGATATTCTTGAAGAACAAGACATATAATTGTACCCAAAATGATAAAAACAACAAAGTCCCAAAATGACCCTAACCCATGACTTTGAAATTCAATAGGGTTTAATGTCTTGCTTTGGAAACCAATTGTACTTAGTTTGGTTGAAATCCGTTGAGATATGTTGATTGTAGTGTCATAAGATTTATGATTTATGTCCCATAACGACCTTAATCTTTGATGCATGGCCAATGAAATCAAAAGGGCTCAAGGTATTGCTATGGATATTCATTGTACCCAGTTGGTTGATAGTTTACAAGGATGATATTTGTTGAACATTTTTAAGCTTAAAATGGCATTGACCTTTGACCCATGACCTGAAAATCAATGAATTTCAGGATCTTGCTATGAATATTCATTGTACAAAGTTTTTTCTGATATCCAATAAAGGATGTTGGTCCAAGGCTGTTTACAAGCATTGCTACGGACGGATAGAGACGTTCCTAAACGTTAGTGAGGGGATAAAAAAGAACCCCGAAAACTGGGACAGCCTCAGGTACTCCGAAAGGGTAAGCTGCTCGTGCTTCTCACTTCTGCCACCCACTATGCTCCTCGTGACTAGATATAGGTGTACAAGATGAGCTCAATGACGGATAAATAAACCAAGACTCAAACTGGGGACACGAAACAGGCAAAAAAATAGACAATGAACATTTACAAATTTATATTGTACGAAAAAAAGTCACTGACCGGCGATCCAAAAATTGACGGTGACCTTGACCTTTAACCTAGGAAGTTGTACATCCATCATGACACACCCTCTGGTGTTGGTTAATAAACATGTAAAGTATTAAGTATAAAATCATAACGGTTATCTAGATATGGAGCGGACACGATCTTCACCACATAACACGGGGTTGTCAACTGAAACCAAAGTTTTTGACCTTGACCTTTGACCGAGGAAGTTGTACATACATCATGACACACCCTCTGGTGTTATTTAAAATGGATGTCAAGTATAAACTTTGAAATCATAACGGTTCTCAAGATATAGAGCGGACACGATCTTCACCACAGGACACAGGGTTGTCAACTATAACCAAAGTTTTTTTACCTTGACCTTTGACCTAGGAAGTTGTACATACATCATGACACGCCCTATGGTGGTGGTTAATAAACATGTAAAGTATAAAGTATGAAATCATAATGGTTCTCTAGATATGGAGCGAACACAAAGTTAAAGTGTTACGGACGGACGGACAGACGGACTGACAGACGGACGGACGGACGGACAGACTGATTACTATAGGGCGACCCGCCTGAAGGCGGGTCCCTAATTAAAAAGTCAAAAGTAAATTTGAAAAATCAAATTTATTTCAGTGACTCCCCTTCATAAATTTGTTAAAAATACTTACCCCTTCCGCACCCTCTTTCAACTACATAAAAACTTTCGATTCCCCTCTGTTCTGAAATATTTAAAATGATTCTATCTTGATAATAATTTGCTATTATTCCTATTCACAGGTGATATAGCTCAAAGGGAATTAAGGTATTATTATAAACACATGTAACGAGAAATGCATTTAGGACAACAACAGATAGAAATATACCCTAATGTGACTTCACTGTCTTTAACAAACCAAATGTCTGTTGTTTAATGAAACAGTGTCAAGAACATTTGACATAAACACAACATACTATAAGATCAACAATAAATTCATATTGAGATATCATTATAAAACAATAGCGCCATAAAATCTCAAATAAGTATTTCAATTGCAATTTATAATCACACATTTCGTATATTAAAAATAACCTTTAATATAATAAAATAACTCTATATAATAACATAAAATCATGAGAAACTGCCATGCAGTAATTTAACTTTTCAGTGGTATTTCATTCAGCTATATCTTGTATATCGCTATATTCAATAACTTATATGTTTTAAATTTTCTTACATTTCTTTGTGATTGTTACCCTAATAAAAATGTTATTTATGATCTAAAAATTTTAAATTTTTAGGGGAGTAAACGGATAAAAAAAGGATACCCTATCAGATTATTATTTTTATCCTATCCAACTGTTGGAAAAAACCCGCTTAAACTTGACAAACAATCAACAAACAAAGAAAAACAAAATTCCCTATGAAAATCACTCAAACTTACCAGCTACTGAATTTAAATCAGGTTCTTTTTGGTCTTTGGACAAATATGCAATGTAATTGATGACATTGCTACCTAAATTGTAAACCTTAAAACTTTAAATTATTGTCTACGAACCCTCTTAACCAAAATTTACATGTTACATGTAGCAACCAACAATTTGGTAAAACTAAATTGTCGATACAGTTTTTAAAAATAAGTGGAAATAAGCCAAAATCAAAATTTAGAATACGACCTTGACCTTCGACCTTGATCGTATTTTCATTTTTAGGACCAAGGACCTCAAATCGAACGATCCTAGAACTCTACCACTTATGGTTTACCTGTTAGAAATGCATATCACTTATATAACATGCATAAGGGGAAATAACTCTCATATGGAGTATTCTTATCGCTTCGGTCAAAACAGGACAAATCATGCAAAGGATATATTAAGCAATTTTATCTAATATATCGCTTTCTTTTGCGGTAACGGGGGCGATTCAGTCACCATGAAAACAGTGTCCGGGGAGATAACTCTTACAATGAAAATTGTTCGCCTTAGAATGGATGAAAATAAAAAGCGCATAAACTGTATGATACTATATCAAAAATATCTCAGCGACATATTGCGAAATAAAAATGTAACGCGAGAACAAAATTTGGAGGAAGAAAATAATAATAATCAGAACAAATACAATTGGTCATTATTATAAGGAAAAATCTCATCATGATAAAGAAGGAAGTACCATAAGGCCGTTACTGCGTTCCATATCTCCAACAAACAGGAGGTATTCACTTTCAATTAACACAATAATGTTTCTCCATTTTAGGAATACAATCCAACAAGTAATATTATAGATAAAAGATAGCTAGACCCTCAGTATACTTCCTTTCGTAATTGTTTAGCATTAAGTAAATCTTGGAAGAAAATCGTTCAAAGCATAATTCAGTAGTAAGTTACAGTGACCACTGTGACAAAATTGCTTATGTTCCGTAGACTAAATTCCAACAACTTGATTATTTGTTCTAGCTTAATATTACAAATTAAAAAGTAAAATGTAAATTTGAAAAAAAAAATATTATTTCAGTGACTCCCCATTTAAAATTTGTTAAAAAAACTTATCCCTTCCCCACCCTCTTTCAACTATATAAAAACTTTCGATTCCCCTCTGTTCTGAAATGTTTTAATTGATTCAATCTTGATAATATGTTGCTATTATTCCTATTCACAGGTAAAATAGCTCAAAGGGAATTAAGGTATTATTATAAACACATGTAACGAGAAATGCATTAAGGACAACAACAGATTGAAATATACCCGAATGTGACTTCACTGTCGTTAACAAGCAAAATGTCTGTTGTTTGATGAAACAGTGTCAAGAACATTTGACATAAACACAATATACTATATATAATCAACCATTAATTTATATTGAAATATTATTCCTAAACAATAGCGCCATAATAATCTCAAATCAGCATTATTATTGTAATTTTGAATCATACATTTCATATATTAAAAATACCCTTTGATAAAATAAAATTGCTCTATAAAATAACACAAAATCATGAGAAACTGCCATGCAGTAATTTAATTTTTCAGTGGTAATTCACTCAGGTTATTCGTGTAATATCGCTATATTCAATAACTTATATGGTATCAATTTTCTCACAATTCTTTGTGATTGTTACCCTAATAAAAATGTTATATATTAGCTAAATATTTCAAATATCTAGGGTGAATGGATAAAAAAAAGGAAAAGTTTACCCTATCAGATTATTATTTTTATCCTATCCGACTGTTGGAAAAAAAAACCGCTTAAATTTGACAAACAATCAACAAACAAAGAAAAACAAAATTCCCTATGAACAATGATGAAAATCCCTCAAACTTACCAACTGATGAATTTAAATCAGGTTCTTTGTGGTCTTTGGACAATTCTGCAATGTAATTGATGACATTGTTACCTACTAAATTGCAAAGCTTAAAACTAACATTTATCGTCCTTGTACCCTCGCAACTAAAATGTACATTTTACGACATGTAGCAACCAACAATTTGGTAAAACTAAATTGTCGATACAGTTTTTTAAAAATAAGTGGAAATAAGCCAAAGTCTAAATCAAAATACAATCTTGACCTTTGACCTTGACCTTATTTTCATTTTTAGGACCAAGGACCTCAAATCAAAAGATCATAGAACTCTATCACATATGGTTTACCTATAAGAAATGCATATCACTAATATAACATGCATACGGGGAAATAACTCTCATATAGAGTATTCATATCGCTTCGGTCAAAATAGGACAAATCATGCGAAGGATATAACAAGCAATTTGATAATAATCTCAAATCAGCATTTTGATTGTAAGTTTGAGTTACACATTTCGAATATTACAAATACTCTTTAATATAATAAAACTGCTCTATATAATAACACAAAATCATGAGAAACTGCCATGCAGTAATTTAACTTTTCAGTGGTAATACATTCAGCTATAGCATGTATATCGCTATATTCAATAACTTATATGGTTTTAATTTTCTTACATTTCTTTGTCATTGTTACCCTCATAAAAATGTTATTTATTAGCTAAACATTTCTTATTTCGAGAGGAGTAGATGGATGAAAAAGAAAAGTTTACCCTCCTTTTATCCTATCCAACGGTTATAATAACACTTAACCTCGACAAACTATCAACAAACAAAGAAAAACAAAATTTCCTATGAAAATCACTCAAACTTACCAACTGCTGAATTTAAATCAGTTTCTTTGTGGTCTTTGCACAATTCTGCAATGGTAATGCTGACATTGTTACCTTAATTGCAAAGCTTAAAACATAAATGTTTATCAATTTAAGTCATATAAAACTTCACATTTATTTTGTATGTAAAAAGCTATCATAATCATTCAGCAAAAAATTACAAAATAAGGGAAGCTAGTTATACCTTATCCCTCATGGCCTCTATTCAAAAATTGAAAATAAAAACATATTTATTTAGTAAACAGCTTTTGTAGTCATTAAGGCAATGAGAGTAGACTTTTTCAACGAAAATATTTAGATAATTTATAGTAATAAGTAAATAAAAGATTTTTGAAGCACTAATGACAAATCATAGGTCTTTAATATGAACATGTATGGTAAATGAGTTATATCTCTTTACGAATAGTTCTAAATATAAGATCGGCGAAAACTTTCATTTATTATCTACGCACCCTTTCAACCAAAATATTCATGTTACGACATGTCGAAACCAACAATTTAGTAAAAATAAATTGTCGATATGTTTTACAGTTTTTTGAAAATAAGTGGAAATGAGCTAATATCAAAATTTATGATATAACCTTGACCTTTGACCTTGACCTTTTTTTTATTTTTAAGAAAAAGCTCATGATAATAATGAAAAAACTTCTCAGAATGGAGAAAACTCCTAATATTAGAGACAAAACTCATCATGATAAAGAAGAAAGAACCATAAGGCAGTTTCTGCGTTCTATATCTCCAACAAACTGGAGGTGTTCAATTTCAATTAACACAATAATGTTTCTCCATTTTAGGATTACAATTCAACAAGTACTATTATAGATAAAAGAAAGCTAGTCCCTCAGTATACTTCAATTCGTAATTGTTTAGCATTAAGTAAATGTTTGAAGAAAATCGTCCAATGCATAATTCAGTAGTAAGTAACATTGACCACTGTGACACAAATTGATTATGTTTCGTAGATCAAATTCCAATAACTTGATTAATTGTTTTAACATTATATTACAAATTAAAAAGTAAAATGTAAATTTGAACAAAATCCTTTTTTTTCAGTGACCCCCCTTTCAAAATTTGTAAAAAATACTAACTCACTCCCCATCCTCTTTCAACTACATAAAAGCTTTTGACCCCCCCCCCCCCCCGATCTGTTTTCTGTCTGTTGTTTGATGAAACAGTGTCAAGAACATTTGCCTTAAATACAATGAATTTATATTGAAATATTTTTCTAAAACAATAGTTCCATAATAACCTCAAATCAGCATTATGATTATTGTAATTTTTAATCACACATTTCGTATATTAAAAATACCCTTTAATAAAATAAAATTGCTCTATATAATTCCATAAAAAATCATAGGAGACATGCAGTAATTTAACTTTTAAGTGGTATTTCATTCAGCTATATCATGTATATCGGTATATTCAATAACTTATATGGTTTTAATTGTCTTACATTTCTTTGTGATTGTAACCCTTCTCAAAATGTAATCAATTAGCTAAAAATTTCAAATTTCAAGGGGAGTAAATGGATAAAAAATGAAAAGTTTGCTCTCTCAGATTATTCTGTTAATCCTATCCAACTGTTGGAAAAAAAGACTTAAAAGAGGGACGAAAGAGACCAAAGGGTCAGCCAAACTCATAAATCTGAAACAAACTGACAACGCCATGGCTAAAAATGAAAAAGACAAACAGACAAACAATAGTACACATGACACAACATAGAAAAGTAAACACGAACCCTTCCAAACACTAGGGATGATCTCATGCTCCGGAAGGGTAAGCAGATCCTGCTCCACGTGTGGTACCCGTTGTGTTGCTTATGTGATATCAAATCCGGTAAATAGTCTAATTCGGTAGGTAAGATTCATGAAAGGGATGGAGATTGTAGTTACGACGTAAAGCCTCGGTCACACCTTACCGGATAGCTCGAACGAACGCCTAACGGATAACTTTTTTTCAATTCGTTCATGTCCGTTAGACGTCCGTTCTTATCCGTTAGACGTCCGTTCATATCCGTTGCATGTCCTTTAAACGTACGTTTTCGTTTTGTATCCAATTCACCAACAGACTTCTACCGGACGTTTAACGGATTAAACAGATGAGAAACGGACTCATACCGGACGTTAAACGGATAAAACGGATCTGAAACGGATAAATGCCAATTGAAAATTTCGCGTCAGAAATGCCAATTATTGGTATGTCAGATTTCTTAAGGTTCATGAATTCTTATTATTCATAATCGATCTTAGAGTATAGGCACGTCTTCACAATCAAGCAGCTCTGATTCAGGCCAGACACTGCCCTTTGGTGGAATTTTTTTGAAGACCAAACCAAAGCTAATTACACAGAAACATTTTGAATATTTATGCGATTTACATGTATTATTATTGTCGCCTTTGATTTTTCCGTATATCTTGTTCATCCGTTTTATCTGGAACGCTTCCGTTAGGTTCAGTTTTATGCGGTACTCGTCCGTTGGATGTACGTTCGGCATCCGATCTGTCCGGTGCATTTCCGTTTTTCGTACGTTGCATATCCGTTGTGTGTCCGTTATGCATCCGTTACGCGTCCGTTTTATTCGGTCAGTACATCAACAGACTCCCAACGGATAACAATTTTGTCAACGGACAACTTTTATTTTCATCCGTTAGTCGTCCGTTCGTGTTATCCGGTAAGGTGTGACAGAGGTTTAAGGAACATATCCGATATCATTTGTGAAACGGTTATTCCATAACGGTAAACCAACTCGTGATGGCGTCCGTGTAATTTACGAAAAGACCATTTGGAACTCTTGCTTTAATAGCTTCCTTGTGAGCAGCAACCCTCTAGAAAATCATGATAGGAAATGCAAGCACGGGAATATCGTATCAATTGGGAGATATATACCCCGTTTGCAGGTGCTGCTGGAATGTTGCTACTTAGAAATGGAAAATTCACAATTGGAAAGCTGTAATCATCTCTTTTGTCGTAAAGTTTTGTTTTCAACCGACCCCAATTGTCAATTTCTAGATGTAAGTCAAGATATGAGACCGACTTAACTGTATTTGTAGTAAACTTTATCTCTAGTTCAATGGGATAGATGCGTTCCACATAGTCACCAAATTATAAATTATTTAGTGAAAGAACATCATCTATATAGCGGAAAGTAGAGTTAAAGGATATTGCTAACTTCTTGTATTTCTTCCTTAGAAGTTCCTGCATGAAGTCAGCCTCATTATAATAAATAAAACAAGTCGGCAAGAAGAGGGGTACAGTTTGTTTCCAGTGGAATGCCGACAGTCTGTTGAACAATACGTCCTCCGAACGTTACATATATGTTGTCAATCAAGAAATCAAGCGTCTTGATAATATCAGTTTCAGAAAAAAATATGTTGGAATCAGAGTGATCCTTAACAAAGTAGGATTTATCCCACCCTAAGATAAGATACTTGTATCTAAGTTGGCCATTCTTTTTTATGTAGCAAAACAATACCGTCTCTTTCAATTTGTCTTTTAGTTTGGAATTTGAAATACTTGTGTAAAGAGTAGAAAAGTCAAAGTTTTGATACAGTTACGAGATGAAAGAGAGTTAGATTGTATGTACTCTAAAAGATCTTTGGAATTTTTTAAGTATCCATATCTGATTCACGCCACCTCCAGAATAGGTAGTTTCACAATAACTTTGAAGTCCGTCTTTGAATGCTGATAAAATAGATGTTAATAATTTAGAAAGAGGTTTCGTGGAAAACTTGGAAGACCCAACAATATACCGTTGTTTTTAAATACACTTATGTAGTTTAGGTATCCAATACAGTGATGGAAGATCAAGTTCTTCATCTTTGGTTGAAATTCCAAAGAAACATAGAACAGACCTATGATTATCCAGGATTTCCTCTTTGGTAAGTGTCGTGTGGGTTAATATTGAGTTTCCAAGTGAATTGTCAATAACTAATTCGTGTATCATGCAGTTAATGTAATGAGTTCTACACACAAAAACCGATGTTGTTTGGGGCTTTATCTGCGGGGACAACAACATATTTGTCATGGAGATAGGATAGGTGTTTTGCAACATTTAGTTCTTTAAAGTTTGACGAAGCATGGGCATTGGTAGACCCATTCAGTTTCCTAATTCTGATTTGTATCAACGACCTGACTGTTTTTATCTATTCGAAAAGAGTGTCTACGTCTTCCTTTTCGCGCTTAGCCCTTTGCCTGGCATAATCCTCGACTGAATCCATCAAAAGTTGTATTTCCAATTGATGAACTTAGGCTCACGATATTTCGGACCTTTCGATAACGCATTTCATAGAGAAGTGTTATTAACAATGTTGAGGCCACCGGTAATAACGTGGCCAGCAGAATTAAATGTAAATTAAGAACTAGAACAAGTGCAATCAAGAGGTTCAATATCGAGATCCTGCAAAACGTGTTTGTAATTGAAAATTTTAGTTGCAATAGGTTTGGTATAGGTAAAAGAAATGATTGGTACAGACTGGTCTTTGAAATAAGGAAGTATTTTTGGTTGAACTAATGTATGATGAAGGATATTGTATAAGTTGACACCATCTGATCATGTTGGCAAAGGAAAGATTAAGGAAAGATCTTTTCTCTTTTTCATCTTTTCCAATGCGGACTGGCTTGAAAAGTTTGTGACTTGCAATATCCGAAATTATAGCTTCAAGTTTGTATTGGTTTGAATGAGGGTTTGTAACAGTGGATTCTTAACATAAAATGAACACAGAATAAAGTTTTGAAAGGGATAATGAATAAAATTTCGTGCGAATGTGATGAATAAATGAGGGCTTTTGTATAAATGGCAGCAAGTCATTAATTGAGACATTATGCAGAGTAGGTGATGTATAATGACGATAACCATGACTGCGTGTTCGTCGAGGATTCCAGTTGAAAATATTCATCACATTCACCGAGTCACACGAAGGACTAGATAGAATACCTATACCATCAGTTTTGGCATTGCAACCATAAGGTGTCGCAGTTCCCAATTGTCTAATCCAGTAGTCCTCTTTTTGTCTACAGAGAGTCGTTGAAAGATTAGCATTGTTAGAGCTATGGTATATCTTTACCTTGACAAACAATCAACAAACAAAGAAAAACAAAATTCTCTAGAAAATCATTAAAACTTACCAACTGCTGAATTTAAATCATGTTCTTTGTGGTCTTTGGACAATTCTACAATGTAATTGATTACATTGTTACCTTAATTGCAAAGCTTAAAACATAAATATTTATCAATTAAATCATATAAAAGTTTACATTTATTTAGTAAACTACTTTCGTAGTCATTAAGCAAAAACTTGCAAAATCAGTGAAGCTATTTATCCCTTATCCTTCATCGCCTCCTTTCAAAAATTGAAAATAAAAAAAAAATATGAAAAAAATGTTAGACATACGACACTATCAATTTCGTAAAATTTCCTATCTTGGCAATGAGACTAAACTTTTCCAGCGTAAATATTTAGATAGTTTACAGTAATAAATAAATAAAAGATTTTTGAAGCACTAATGACAAACTTTTGAAAAAAATCGTAAGAGTTTCGTGAAACCCAGCGTCTCGCATACTTTTGTTGTAAATCGCAGGCTCAACACAAATGAGGAAAAAATCAATAAAAATATTCCTCTTGATACTATCTTTTCAGTTTAAGAAGCTTCTGTCCAAGTTTGTTAAAAATACAGGATAGTTTATTAATCTAATAAATGTTTTACCGGTAACAAGAATGTGTCCCTGGTACACGGATGCCCTATGCACTCATATTTTTTCTACGTTCAGTGGACCGTGAAAATAAGGTAATATTTTTAGTTTGGCATTAAAATTAGAAAGATTATATCATAGGAAACATGTGTACTAAATTTCAATGTGATTGGATTTCAACTTCATAAAAAAAACTACGTCGACCAAACACTTTAACCTGAAAAGGGACAAAAGGATGGATGAACGAACGGACGTACAGATCAGAAAACATAATGCCCATTAATTGGGCAATCCAAAATTGGGCAGAAAACTTTAACTGCAGACTAACTAAAAGAAAAAGTCCATTTCAAAGTAAATACACAGGTACAAAATTTTAACAACATTTCCTTCTAGATACTAGCTTTTAATTATAAGCAAACTTCTGTTCAAGTTTAGTACAAATTAAAAATAGTATAAGAAAGTCAATAATATTTTAAAAACTTTAATCACAGAGTGAATGTGTTGTTTCCTGGCAGAAAATCTAACTCCATTTAAAAGAAAAATACGGAAAAAATGGATTCATTTTTTTTTAATTTACTTCTGCATGGATACTATTATTGATCAGAAACAAGCTTCTGTTCAAACTTGGTAATAACCCATGAAAGTTTGAGAAAGCTATTAATTTTTTTTTTAAATTAACCACACAGTGAATTTTATGTTTCCACGTAGAAAATCTATTTATAAGTAAAATACGGAAAATGGAATTTGATGTTTACGAAATTTACTTTTGGATACTATCTTATGATCATAAACAAGCTTCCGTCCAAGTTTTGTAGAAATCCAGTATAGTTTAAGAAAGTTATTAGAATTTCAAAAACTTTAACCAAAGAGTGAATATTTGTGGACGCCGCCGCCGACGACGACGACGACGGAATGTAGGATCGCTATGTCTCGCTTTTTCGACTAAAGTCGAAGGCTCGACAAAAAGGAAGTTTTTCGAAAAGGATTTATGAAAACATATAATCAGCCAAGTCACTGTTTAGTAGTATATTTACTTCATTACAATTTAGCTATATTCAATAACTGATATAGTATAACATTTCTTACATTTTTTTGTGATTGTTTCCCTAAAATTTTTATATATAAGCTAAGAATTTAAAAACTTTAAGGGGAGTAAATGGACCAAAATAGTACCTTACTATTGAAAGACCAATGACGTCATTATAAATGTTTACCCTCTCAATTGAGCTTTTTATCATTTGCAACTGTTAGAAAACTACTTTACCCGACAAACAATCAACAATCAAAATGACAAAAAACATCCCTCTGCAAATCACTCAAACTTACCAACTGCTGAACTTAAATCAGGTTCCATGCTGTCTTTGGACAATTCTACAATTTAATTGATTTCATTGTTACCTAAATTGCATAGTTTGAAACATAAATCGATTTAAATCATTTGAAAGTTCACATATATTTTAATAGTATACAGGTTTTATTGTAATTTTACCATAAACCATCAGAATCAGAGAAGCTAATTCACCTCTTTCCCATCATCGACTTCATTCAAAAAATTGAAAGTCCAAAATTATGAAATAATTTAAATTAGACATACGGCACTATCTATTTGATTAGTTTTCGTCGGCGATCGCAAATATATTCATTTTTAGACTTTTCCTTATATATACATCATGAAATACTTAAAATAGAACTTAATTGATTAAATTTTCTTACCTATTTCAACCGGGATTTCAACATTAGTACCGCATTTTGCACAAAATTTGACATTGAATCCGCAGCTTTTACAGGCCATCTGAAAATATTTGAACAAGCTGTTAAACGAAAAGATAAAAATATTATATTATTTGTTTTTAAATAATTATTAAACACATAATAAAGCTACTAATTTTTATACTAGCTTGTGTTAATAGAATTGTGTTTTCTATATATTACCAACAAAGGAAAAACATATTCGTATATTTTGCTAGAAAGATGTTAAGTAAAATCCTTAATGGGGCGTGGTGCAGGAGGAATTAAGTTTAGGAATGATTATTTATTTTGATATGTTGCTACACAAACTTGTTTTTTTTACCCTTTATCAGGCGTGCAGTTTGTTTTGACAGTTTAAGGGACTTTTTCTTTTAAATTTACATTGAGTTCGTTGGTTTTTTTTTTATTGTGTAATAATGTATCAAAAACAATGCGTGAAATGGCCATTTTGGGTACAATACGTACATGCTGGCATTTGTTCGGTGTCATTGATTACACAATATTTTGAAATGTCGTGATTATGTTCCAGACCATATGAGTATTTGAACAATACGCGTATGGTCATAACCATATGGGTATATACTCATATGGTCCAACTATACGCGCATTGTCGGGGTAATTTACAATCTGTTACAGTTTACTTTTAATACTTCTAAACTCTTCATATGGTATGACCGTTTATTAAAAAGATGCTAAAAATTTATGATGATATTATAATAAAACGACTAGCTAAATAAAAATTAGAAAAGTTGCAAACAGTTGCAAACAGTTAATTTTATTTACTTGTCAAAACTATTATAAACACATGGCAATTGAATATGTCGACTTTATGAAATAAATACCGAAAATTTCTTAATGAACTTTTACACAAGAAGTCACTGGAAAGTAGCATAGTTTATTGAAGTTATCTTGTGAGTATGGTGTATTGCATTCATGCTATGATATTTGAGATCTAGAGCTTCTTAAAAACACCGTTGACATATCGGAATGGTCCAAGACCTCGGTATCACTGCACGCAGCTACAAAAAGTCTAGCTTTTCACTCGCAAACAAACTGAGGTGTACATGAAAAGGATCGTGCACCCAAGACTTGCAAATGCAAAAAAGCTATGATACCGTGTGAAAGTAAATGTCACGCCAAGTCTACAATCAAGACTATAATTAGCGATGAAAACTTATTATGGCACCAATTCTATTTTTTACGTAGTCTTTGAATTATAAAAATAATACATTGCCATGTAACCATCATTGTTTTTTTAGATAAAGTTTTCGTATAATTGAAACTTTTATAATGTAATTTTAAAACAAAATACCTATATGGTCCAAATACTCATATGTCCGGCCCGTTAATAACCAAACGAGAATTATACTCATATGGTCCGACCATTTGCGTAAGGTCCAAATACTCATATGTCCGGTCCGTTACTTACCAAACGAGAATTATACTCATATGGTCCGACCATTCGCGTAAGGTCCAAATACTCATATGGTCCGGAACCTGGGATTAATTACCTGGGGTCTGTTTATCGAAGCTGTAATAGGATTTTACCGGAGGTTTTGTTAAAATACATCTCCTGGGAATAAATAATTTGGATCATGCACATCGAAGCCAATTAAGTGCTATCTTAAGCTAGGATGTCCTAACCTATGTCCTTAGTGTTCAAACTTTATGAAACAAAAACAGCACAAAAAGTGTAACAACATTTTATATAATAATTGATATAAATATTTGTAAACATCAGCAACAGTGAAAACTAATCAAAGACAATCGATAACAACCATAATACATTTTGAAGTGTCACGGGTTTATACTTTACAAAGTACAAAGGCAAATCTCGTGCGTCCTTCATAGAAATACGGAATACATAGTTTATTTAGTTACGCATCACATGCGCTTGGGTGACGGACCCCCCTTTTTCTGAAATTTGTTTTTTATAGTAGATCCTCTTTAATATGTTAACCAATGTTATTTTTTTAATATCTTTTGTATGAGAGAAAGAACAGTTACAAATAACACAAATGAATATAGAAAACTATTTAAAAGGCGGGTTTTCGTAATGCCAAAATTAACTTCTTGTGTATCGTAATAATAAGAAGTCGTATTCTTATATCAAACACACATATATATATATATATATATATGTATCTCTAATTTCCTAAAATCGCGATAATTAAACTCGGGATTTCTGTTTATTTTTCAAAATTCGCAATAGTAAATACACGCAATAATTTCGAATTTACAGTATCCAAAATTTCAATACTCCTTGATGCGAAGGGAGAAGACACTCTCTTGCGAACGGAGTACAAGAACAAGACTTGAAGTTATCAATTATATACATATAATGCCATTTATTAAATATAAGAAAAAAAATATAGAATACTTTACACGTAGTTTACCTGTTTCTTGAGAGGATTAATGCAAATGCCAATTTTAATATTTAGCCCAAATGTCGATTTGCCATTAGCCCAAAATTGAACGTAATACACGTTAACATCCCCTATATCAAATGAACTAACTGATAATTCTGACATAAAAATTCTTCTTGGGACATGCGTAATAATAGAAAGTACGCGGCGGTTATCAGCATTAATCTTCTATTTTGTAGAAAATAAAGGGTAAAAAGTACAAAGCTTAGTCTTTTAACAATTACTAAAAAACAAATGTTTTCAATTTGAAATAAACTAATACCACTAACGTTAGTTTATGTTGACTGTTATTTTAATAAAATATGTCTTACCGTGAAAACTATTCAGGTAGCTTTCGATGAATAAAAAAAAAGTCGTCGATATTTTATCACGTAACACTGGGCGTATTCAAATATCATAGGCGGAACTAAAATCAAACAGAAAAAAATGAAAAACCAATGAGCGAAATGAGCAGGCCAGTACATGATCAGAATACTCAATATTTATGCATGTGTAAACATATCGGATTTCTTGGTTTTACAATAACATAATTTTTCGAAAATGAAGAACTCAAAGAATATACCTGCATTGTAATTCTTTTGTTTAAAAATAGGCCAGATAATGCTTGTTTTCTTAAATGCACTTCTTGCACGGAAAAAGTAGCAATGTTGACTATGCTAGTTACTTAGTCTCACATATATATGAGAATAATAGTTATTATACGATTGTTAGGAAAAAAATGCCTAGATAGCCTTTATGATCTTGTAATACTAAAATGGATATCTAAAATGAATGAGACTATATACTGCAGACACCAAACAACATTGTTGTGAAGAACTTTGTGTCAACATGCAGTCTTCAACTCTTAGCCAAATTAGCTATGAAAAGTCACAGCAAAACACAATGTAAAACAATTTAAACTAGAAAAACAACCGCTTCTAGGGTACTAAAACAATCAACAGAAAACAAATATGACTTGCAACAACTACATGCTGGCATTGACTGGGGACAGACAAATAAAAAACATGGCGGGGGTAAATATATTTGACAGTGTCCGACCCTTCCATTTATCTGGGACAACTGTGTAACTACACAATATAAGAACAAACTACAAAAAACGATTCGAAATTTCGACACAAGAAACTTAAAAAATAAAATGTAATACAATATATAGACTTATCGCATTTGAGCCTGCTGAAAGCCAGTTAAAAACCAGAATAACATTTGCAACACTTTTATGATTGTATTTCTTAGCTATTATATCTACAAATGGAAGCAGGGATTAAGGTTTGCATTGTAAAGAATTTTCGTGGAACTAAATAGTGAGACAAGATATCATGGTTAAAATTTCAGGACAACTGAAAGATCGTTTTCTTTTTCTTTCCAAAAGTGCCGTTATGCATGCATGATAAATAAGTCTTTCGATTTACAATTCATATAGAATTGAATCAAAATTTGAAATCCATGTTAAAACTATTTAAACAAATACTTGCACCTAGAACTATAACTGCACGATTTTATTCAATTCTGCACTTGAAGTCAGATTCCAACTATTCAAACATGTCAAATACGAACTCAATTAAACACACGATTAAATGATGTCTCTTTCCACACAACATGTTTCTGTAATAAGTTCATCAGAACGTTAATGGAAAATATATTTAAAATAAAAAATATACAGCTGTAAAGACAGCAGAACTTTCCGGCACGGACATTTTTTGCTGTTTATTTTTTACGGAACTCTGTCCTCAAATCTTATGATTGATTATTTGTTTTGGTTAACATACAGTGCCAAATATTTCATATATGTTCAGGATGAAAACAAATAAAGCAATAATTACAATTGGAAATCCTGCAAGGAAAGGTCGAATGGGACGAAGAGTGTGATATTTGGACTGTCACTTAAAAAAAGAGGGTATGTTTTATATGGATTGAACTTTTGCATTGCAACACGCCACCAATGGAACCAAAGTGTGGTTGCAATCGAAGCTGCACGTGTAGAGGGTGTTGTACTATTTCTATGCGAGGCAAATGATGTACATTGTATCCCGCACAGGAAACGAACGTCCATCTACTGATGGTCGGGCGACTATATGTTTATCACCGAGTCAACTTTTTAGCTCCGTCAATATACAAGGAATTAGAAATCTTATTCAACAATCTTATTGAGTTTGTACAAAGCACAACAACTAATGACTATAATAACTTTTTAGTAAATATCCTGCAAGAAATGTAGGCATGTGATTGTTTAATTTTTCATTCAACTTCGTGTTCCAAAGGATCAAAAGACCCATTAAAACTGTTGATCAGCAATTGTCGATGTTGAAAAGGTTAAAAAAAATCTGCCAGCAAAGTAAATAAAATGGAAATACAAACTTAGTCAGCCGAGGTTGCAGCTGTTTTTGTCGGCCACCGAACTGCTGTTTTTTTTTTAAAGTTCTCACTGAATCATGTTAAAACCTTATTGAAAATATCTTTAACAAATACATGATGTGTAATGGAAACTGTTGGTTTGTGGTAATTTGTGACGATGTTTAAAAATACGTTAGTCAACATTAAACGAATTTAAATATCACTCTGTAAATTTGAGAGTACAAACACAATTGACTTGTTATGGTCTCTGTTATTATCTCGGAATAAACAAGTGTTAACTGATTTTAAAGTCGTTGATCTGGAATTATAATAATAGATATTGGTTTACACCTGTCAAGATTTGGAGGAAGAATCTGATCAAATTATCAAACTAATATATATATAGAAATACCGTATGCATTAAACGTAATATTCCGACAGAACAGTTGTTGATTGTTGATTATTTCGTGGCGGTCCGTTTTTATTTGTTAAGTAATAGAGTTCCCGAAGAAATCCTTCGATCTTGGATAGGATAGAAAAGTTGTCGTAAAAAAAAAGTTTATTGCACCCTAATAAGTAAACTACACTCTTGGCAACATGCTTCCACATCCTTTTTGTATAGCTACGCTCCTACTTTAACTTTAAGTTAAAAACGGTGTTTTCCTCCATCTTGGATTTTGAAATACCAGAAAACATCAGTCTAAATCTTTGAAAAAATGTGAAATCTTTGAGAGTAGAAGGTAATTCACGTGTAAGAATTTGCATTTCAATATAGAAGATGAGATGTTTTATTATATTTATGGTTGTATTTCATCAAAATAGGGAAACGTTTGTTTGATTCATTTTTTTCAAACTTTGCCACATAAGGGGAAACAACTCAAATGAAAGGGCAGATAATTCAGATAAAGGTATTTTTAAAATGAAATGTGTTTGGAATTTCTCTATTTTATTTTGTAGCCAGAAAACGGGTATGGTGACCTCATTTTTTTCTTTTTTCTTATCTGAAAGCATTAAAGCTATCTTCTTATATTCTATCTCTAAACTCTATAGTGCAGTTTTTGTTTTGGGCAGAAAATTGTGTTTAACATGCATAATCTTTACAAAATCTGTCAATTTTAAACAACCTGTAGCATGAAAAGAGGTCTCCTAGACCCATTCTTTTTTTTCAAATTTAAAAAGCATGATATTAACTACATTTTAACAAATTATTAAAAAAATTCTATGGATTATAATTAAGACACCCCATCAAGATTACCTAAGCTGTATTTGGCAAAACTTTTAGGAATTTTGGTCCTCAATGCTCTTCAACTTCGTACTTTATTTGGCCTTTTTAACTTTTTAGGATTCGAGCATCACTGTTGAGTCTTGTGTAGGCGAAACGTGTCTGGTGTATATTCTCAATTTAGTCCTAGTATCAGTGATGAGTTTATCTACCATAACTTGAAGTCACAGGTGCGAATTTTAAAAATGTCTAAAAGTTGCATCTCCAATGTATTATTAACAGATGTATAAATAAAGGCAACAGTAGTATACCGCTGTTCAACACTCATAAATCCATGGACAAAAAACAAATTGGGGTAACAAACCAAAACTGAGGGAAACGCATTAAATATAAGAGGAGAACAACGACACAACACCGAAACGCAACACACACAGAAACGGACCAAGCATCAGACAAAACACCATGAGAATAACAAATATAACATGAAAACCAAATATATGAATTTGGGATAGACAAGTACCGTGCCACGTCTTATCTCAATATCTCAAAAATACGAGAAAACACAAACGACTCAATGTTAAAATGCAACACACACATACACGAACAATAATATAACAATGGCCATCTTCCTGACTTAGTACAGGACACTTTTAAAGGGGAATAAAAGTGGTGGGTTGAACCTGGTTTTGTGGCATGCCAAACCTCGCACTTTAATGGCAAAGTTAAATATAACATTGAAATGACAACATTATATTACAGGACTACAATACAAATAAATAGAAGAACATATTAGACAAAGAAAAACATGATTAATAGATAACAAAAAGCATCAGGTTTAAATTTCAATACGCCAAAAAGGCGCCTTGTCCACACAAGACTCACCAGTGACTCCCAGATATAAAAGATCGAAAGTGAAAAAAGTACAAAGTTGTACAGCACTGAAGATCAAAAATTGAAAAGGTTTTGTCAAATACGGCATTGTTTTTATGCCCGGGATAAGAACATCCTTATTATATAGAACACTTAATGCTATTGCAAACAGTAAATTTTAACAAATGAATATGAAAGAGATATACATAATGAAACTGAAGTATTAATAAATTACTTCATTTTAAGATTCTCATCACCTCCTGTACATGTTATTAATTCATATTAATTTCTAACATGTTTAACCCCACCACATTATTAATGAATGTGCCTGTCCCAAGTCAGGAGCCTGTTATTCAGTGGTTGTCATTTGTTAATGTGTTACATATTTGTTTTTCGTTCATTTTTTTTTACATAAATAAGGCCGTTAGTTTTCTCGTTTGAATTGTTTTACATTGTCTTATCGGGGCACTTTATAGCTGACTATGCGGTATGGGCTTTGCTCATTGTTGAAGGCCGTACTGTGACCTATAGTTATTAATGTTTGTGTCATTTTGGTCTTTTGTGGATAGTTGTCTCATTGGCAATCATACCACATCTACTTATTTATATTTACATTTTGATATGGGCTTTGCTCATTGTTGAAGGCCGTACTGTGACCTATAGTTGTTAATGTTTGTGTCATTTTGGTCTTTTGTGGATAGCTGTCTCATTAGCAATCATACCACATCTTCTTATTTATATTTACATTTTGATATAATTTTTATTTGCATATTTTGTCCTTCAATATCTGGTGAAAATATCTTATTTGTCAATTCAAAAGGAAAACCTATGTATATCAAAGTGTTTTTTTTTTTATACCTAATAACCTGTACAAAGTAAAGCATTATTATTCTTAGGTTTAAAAAGTTGATTTTAGAACTCAAATGGTCTGCAAAAGAGATCACTAAAATAATATCCATTGAAATAATTATCTTGTGTTGTAATTTCAAGTGAAAAAAGTAACAACATTAGCCATTACTGTAGATCCATGTCATACTACTTTATAATGTGAGTTATATATTGTAACATTAATTATAAAGTGTTTTTGAACTGCGGAATTCACAAGACTTTAATGATGGTCATGTGTCATATCTCATAAATTTTCAAATTGATATCAACTCACTTGCCTAGACTTGAATGAACTTTTAGTTTATCAAGCTTCAGATAAAGATATATAACCATAATATGATGATTCATACCTAAACATGTTCAATCATATTTCTTACAATGTGCTTTCTTGAGATATACTATATCATCTTTAACTCAAGGTCACATGTCATATGCATTATGCAACATAAAAATAATAAAAATTTAATGCATACATGCATGCAGTACCATGATTTTCATTCATTAATAATAGAATAGCATTCTCATTTTAAGACACAATCAAATTCTTTTGTCTCTGTTAGAACAAGAATGTGATTGTGACGAAAACACTTAAGTGGTTTGAAAAATATATTTTCAAGAAATCTTTTTTTTTAACCAAAATTAAAATCTATTTACTGTAGCTGTGAATTTGACCTTTGAGACAATACTTTCAATATAAGTAATGGTCTTCTTCATCTCATGTGGCATTATGGGTTTAACTAGAGGCTTATAAAAATCTTTGTAGCTCAACAAGGTGTAAGTGTATATTCAACAAAGGACACTATCCATTATTGTAGACAAGAATAGAATTCTGACACAAACCTCTTTAAAGTGGATTTTGTAAGGCTGGTCATTTTATTTGGTTTAGTTTCTCTCTATCTACTTTAGTTTTTTGTATGAAACACAAAAGAGAGTAAACAAGACTTCATTGAAGGGCAATTAATCATATAAAGAGTACCAACTATATCGACATAATTTGACTTGTTTGTAAATCTTGCCTCGCTGATCATTTTTGTTATTTATTTCTATTTATCTATCATAACTTTTATCATAGAAGGCAAACGCAAAATAATTGGTAAAAATTGTCAATAAAGGGAAAAACTCCAATAAGGATATTGAATCAATTTTCTCTATCTTTATCTTAATTGTAGACCTTGCCATGTGATCTTTGTTGCTAATTTAAGTTTCTATCTATCTAGTGAAATTTTTAAGGCAAAACACTAAAAAAAAAAAGAAGAAATATCATCAACAAAGGGCAATTACACTAAAAAGGAGTCGACTGACAATTTCAATCACTAAATATTGATAGATCTGGTCTTGCTGATCATTTTGGCAATTTCAAGTACTGTATTTATATTGTTTAGTTAAAAGAAAAAAGAATTTTAAAAAAATTTGTCAGTAAGGACCTTTATGCCTATATATAAGAAGTACAGTGAAGGACACAGCCGGTCGCCTGGTCGCCAAATGCAACCAAAACCTCGATTGGGCGATTAGAAACTGTAAAAAGATAGATAGTTACTGACCCAAAAATAAATCATTGGGCGAGTGCATTTTTATTCTCAAAATCGTAATTAACACACCCCAACTTCGGAACAATCATTTTTGGATATTCTCTTGTCACATCGTTGAAACGTACAAGTTGAGGAGGTGTTCCATAATTGGAAGGATAAAAATATATAAGAAGAATAAGTGCAATAGAATATTAACATGGCGGATGACAAACACGTCGTGCGTGATATTGCTTGTTTAGTGGGTCAAATAAGGCTTTACTGGCAATGGTGATCGCTCAACAAATTGTGTTTTATAAAAGATAACGATAGTCATTGACAGTAAAATCTCGTCTGACCCACTAAAGAGGGAGGGTAGGAGGGGTCCTGATCCCGAAATCCTGAGCTTAAAAACATGTAATCCCAAAATCCCGGGCTTAAAAAACCCGAATTCCCGGATCCCGAAAGGGTCAATCCCGAAATCCAGAGCTTAAAAACACCCGATCCCAGAGTCCCCATAAAGGTCCTATCCCCCCTCACTAAACCAAACAAGGACAAGGGAACTATGAAAAGAACTCCCAACACCGATACAAACGAGAAGCTAGCTGTCAAAATATTTTTCACGGAACCCCCAAGGACAGAAACAAGTGATAAGAAAATATTACGTTTATGAAATGTCTTTTGATTTTGTTTTGCACTGACATTTTGTACTGAAATACAAACTTTTGAAATGACTGACCAGATAGAATATCGTGGAAATTCTCAGTACTAATTTTAATATATCAATTCGCAGAAAACTGTACATGTTTAATTTTAAACGCAACAACAAAATCTTCAGTGATGAGCACTACATCACTATGCAACCAAAACCAGTAATGGAACTTCACTTCTCGCTATTCTCATGGATTGGAATGAGAGGTCACCTTTTCCTCTTCAAAATCCTATATTGATCTATATTATAGGCACTGGACAGTGTGGTTTCATGTGTTTTTTTTCTCATTTTTTATGACTCAACACAGAAAAAAATTTGATTAAAATAATTGTGCTATCAAAGTTCACTTTTAATATATAATAACGAAGTAATCTCAATGTTGTTTGACCATCATTTGTCTGAGTTTTGTAGTTATTATTGTCCATTTTTCTTTCCAATTCTGTAAACTGTTACCCTCTACTTTAACCCAAGGTACTACATACTGTGCTGGCTGGTTCCACCTGGAATTTAAAAAAAAAATATATTACTATATTCATCTTGAAGCCTGAAAAACTAGGGATTAAAGACAGCTGCAAAGAATGAACATGATAATTTTAGGTAAGTGAACAATATATCTTTAAAATAATACATTGTCTTGATTTTTTTTAAATATGTCCAAAAAAATAATTTCAGGAGCTGTTGTTAAGACAAAATGTCATTACTATATATGCCTCAAGTCCCAAAGGTATCAATGTCATATCATGGTTTAAGGTGATATCTGTTCATCTTATTTTAAATATTGATAAATGAAGAAGTGTACATTGGACACAATTGATGCCCTCACTTGCATTTAACATTATAAAGGGACAAAACTCAAGAACAGAGAGTGACACAACTAAAATTTGAACTTGATGTGTATTTTATGGTAATATGTATTGTGAACAGGTTTCATAACATTTGGTTGAAACAAACAAAAGTTAGAGAGCAGTAACTAATTTTGGGACATACAGAATGAAGTTAACATTTGTCCATTGTGCTCATGACGATGTGCATCAGTCATCAGGGCTTCCAAAACGGTCATATATTCCGGTCATTTGTATAATGTCCGGTAAAAGACCGGCTGGGAAAAGCATGAAACGGTCATATTTTTTAGTTTTCAAGGCTTTTTCGGTCATTTAAATATAATTCCCGATCTTTTTGACCCAACATTTTGCCTTTAACAGCCATACATTTCCGGTCATAAAAGTGACATGTTGATTAATTACTATCAAAACAACCCTTACTTCAATACTTTCTAATTTTAATCAAGGCTAATTAGTTGTTGGACAGCTGAAAACTATACCTGATCAGGTGACAGGTAAACTAATTTCAGTACCGGACATCGTATAAATTTTATCGTTCCATTCACAATTACTTTCGTACATTTCAGCAGTTTGTATCTAATTGATTTAGTCCAAAAGATCAAATTTATAATAAATACATTTATAAACTTGATTTGATGAAACATTTAAAAAGGTTTTACATGAAAAAATCGTCAGAACTACGTTGTATGAAGAAAAACATGTGTGTGCATGTGCACAGGTGGGAAATTCAATTATGCATCCTACATTTCTTCAAAATTCTAAAACTATCATTGATACCTGTACCTAACTTTCATTTGGGTGGAATCAGAAAAAATGAAGATTTTAACATATTGGGGCATATTGTTTCCCCCATTATATTTAGGAAAGTAAATTAAATGTCAAACCAACAAGTTCAATACCAGCTAACTTGCAGCCAAATTTCATTTAGATATCTTGTACCAGCCAAAAGTTTTATTAAAAAAACATGTCAAATTTGTCAGGAGTGTGACGCTTTTTGTTTGACAGGATTTTTTTTTTAATAATTTACATGTTGAGTAAAAATTATTATGATGAATGCATGTATATGAAGATGGTTTATAATCATTCTTCAATACTAGGTTTTGTAGATTATAGATTGGTGTTATCATTGCACAAATATTATGTAAATAAATATACATTGTGAAAAGGTATGTACCAAAAATTAATATTGGCAAAATTTGATAATTTCTAAATTAAAGTGTTATGGTTGTATTTTAAAGGAGTATTTGTGTGTAAAACTGGTAAGTATTTATTGTATACATGTATAAGCTATCCATAAAAGGCTATACAGACATCCTGAGGTGCATAATTCACATATTGGATTAACTTCTATACAAGCACCCAAAAATGTCAGGAGTGTGACAACTGTCTTTAAACATGTACCAAATTAATATAATGCTTTTCATCTTACATTGTTTTTTATTTTTCAGAAGCACCTGTTCCATAGAGAAGAAAAACATTTATTGCAGCTGTGATAATCTATATGTTGAATCTACACACTTGATTTTTAGATGTCAGGAGTGTGTCACTTTTTTTATACATTCAATGACATTGTTTAAATTTTTTCAATAACATTGTTTAAATTTTAATTACATATTCAAAAAAATGATCCATTGTTACTTGGTGTCAAAATTTTGATAGAAGAAGGTTAGTAAATACAAAATTTAAAAATATATGTCATTGAACGTATAAAAAACGTGTCACACTCCTGACATCTAAAAATCAAGTGTGTAGATTCAACATATAGATTATCACAGCTGCAATAAATGTTTTTCTTCTCTATGGAACAGGTGCTTCTGAAAAATAAATAACAATGTAGATGAAAAGCATTATATAAATTTGGTACATGTTTAAAGACAGTTGTCACTCCTGACAATTTTTGGGTGCTTGTATAGAAGTTAATCCAATATGTGAATTATGCACCTCAGGATGTCTGTATAGCCTTTTATGGATAGCTTATACATGTATACAATAAATACTTACCAGTTTTACACACAAATACTCCTTTAAAATACAACCATAACACTTTAATCGAGAAATTATCAAATTTTGCCAATATTAATTTTTGGTACATACCTTTTCACAATGTATATTTATTTACATAATATTTGTGCAATGATAACACCAATCTATAATCTACAAAACCTAGTATTGAAGAATGATTATAAACCATCTTCATATACATGCATTCATCATAATAATTTTTACTCAACATGTAAATTATTAAAAAAAAATCCTGTCACACAAAAAGCGTCACACTCCTGACAAATTTGACATGTTTTTTTAATAAAACTTTTGGCTGGTACAAGATATCTAAATGAAATTTGGCTGCAAGTTAGCTGGTATTGAACTTGTTGGTTTGACATTTAATTTACTTTCCTAAATATAATGGGGGAAACAATATGCCCCAATATGTTAAAATCTTCATTTTTTCTGATTCCACCCTTATGTTGATTAAAAAAAAAAGAGAACATATTCTATATATTCAATAATTTCATGAAATTTCGATAGAATTGCCTTCTGGTTTTTGATACTTTTCTTCCAACATGTGATAAATGCATTCATATTATATATTTTTTGATATATATGTTATGTGTCAAATATGTCAGGAGTGTGACAAAATCCCAGAAATGGATGCTTTTCTAAAAAGATGATTACTTTAAAAGTGTAGCCTATATTGGTATATTTTTTTTTGCTGATTGTTACCAAAAGTTGCATCTTTAATGGAAAGGTGTTTTTGTTAATATTCTTAAGTAATTTTTTTCTGTATTTAAACTTTTATAACCAGGTCATTCATAATCTGCCATACATAAAGTGCTAAAACAGGATTTTTTTCAAATTGATGGCGATAATGTATAGAGAATTTGGTATCCAAATGTTCCTTAATCAACCTGGCATTAATAGGAAATATGTTTATGCTTTTAATGTATTCTTAATTGATGTAAATCATGTGTATATGTTTAGTTGTATTTGTTCAAATTACTGATTTTGTTAATTATTAAAAGTTAAAATTATTCTTAATGTGTTAATGCTTTGTCTGGACACTTAAGTTTCATAAAATAAATGATATGGTGAATGTGGTGAGACAAATCCTGAACCCCAAAAAATATGTTTATTTTTGACCATGCTCGTCACACTTTTGCCTCATTTTTTCTGATTCCACCCATTTCAAGTATTTTGTTGAAGAAATAATGGGAAAGAGCTTCTTCGCTCAGTCGTGCTATGTAAACGTACACGGATTTTACGTATCCGTTTATGGTCCATGTTTTACCATTGTCAAGTCAACATCCGGTTTTGAAAAATGTGACTTTTAAGGAAAATAAAGTTCTAGACAACGTCAATTTGCACAAATAAAAAGTCTTATGCAGATATGACCACGCTGATGTGCACACTTTGAATGATGCAATGCCAATTTTAACAGTTTATGAAAGAACATCAAATTTTTATCAAAGTAAAGTTTAATATCGTTTTTAATCTAATGTCGATCATTAGGATGGCCATCTGATTACCATAATTGCCTTTTGTGACTTAGTCTTGGGGATTTAAATTCGGATCAGATATAAAATGTCCGGCTGGCTCAGAAAAATTTTGGAAGCCCTGCCAGTCATATCTACATAATTCATACCTTTAAAGTTTTTAATAAGCAAAGTAAAAGATTGTCAAAATAATGAGTGAAGTCAATGGGAGACTACTCAAAACAAATTTCAACTTAAAATCATGCACCTTCAATATGAAACATTATTATTTAAAGACCATTTTTACAGAGAGTTTTTTACAGAGAAGTTTTTTGATTTTTTCACAAATTACTGCAACTGCCCACATACACAATATATTCATATATGATTAGCTTAAACAAAAATCTTTGGGTATTAATGTGTTGTTTTGGTTTGGTCTTATGTAGAAGCACTTCATATTTACTTCCATCATTTGTTCATTGGTAAATCTGTACAAACAAATTAAGAACAACACATGTTTATCTCAGGTAGTCCGTATGATCAATGAGATTTCTAAGTTAGACCATATCCTTTATTTTGCTGTTTGGTGTGAGCTAAGGCTCCATGTTGAAAACTGAAGACTGTACTTTGACCTATAATGGTTTAATTTTATAAATTGTTACTTGGATGGAAGGCACACGTACCACATCTTCCTTTATCTAGATGAAGCTTTAGAATAACACTTTTTTCATTATGCTTTCAATAGTGCTCTTTTGTGATTTTTAACTTTGGTCTCAACATTTTAAAATGTACAAATCATCAAACCAACAATAATACTGGATATACTGGATACCAAATTAAATGTATGTTTTTGCCAAAAAAGTTCTAATTTTTCATCTTGTGACATTTTTATTAAAATTCAAAAAAGTTTATGCTCAAGTCATGACAAAAACGGTGTGATATTCTGGGACATGAATAAATAAATATAGGATCTATAAATTTAATATCTACATTTGTAATCAGTAAATGCATTTATTCTTAATACGAGAAAGTGATCTCATCCTACCATTATCTTTTAAAACCAGAACAACTTTATTGTGTTATTTATCAATAATATTTGACAAAATTAAAGATGAAATGGAAAAAGTGCAGTCATACCATCATTGTTTAAGTCTATGGGAGACAACTCAAACAAATTTAAACCAATTTTGTTAAAAACACTTTGTACAAACATCAATAACTTTCTGGTGTAATGTTTTAAAAATTAAATGTGCTTAAGAAATGTTTGTTTTCTGAACACATTATACCTAAAAGACTAAAAAAGAACACTGATTTGTGACATATTTGAAGAAAGAATGAATTTTACAATACATTGTATTATGGTTGTTCCTAGCAAAAAAAACTATGTTTGTATCTTATTTTGTTATTTTTATGTGCCAAACCAGGATATCCACTAAATGTTGCACAAATACATTGCACTGATGCAACTTTTGGTTCCCATGCAAAAGTACTTTACATACAATAATGGCATTTAGAATTTACTCTATCCCATACCTTCATATATTCTTCTACAAACATATAATATAAATACAGATTGTTGATTTAGTTGTCTTTTTAATCAGGATTGTTTATTGAAATGCTTGTAACAATAAAATACAAACCATTCACTGATAGTATCTTTAACATGTACACAGTCTGCCAGTGCCTTCCCTGTGGAGTTTATTCTCTGATTCAGTAATGGTAACATTTTATCTAATAATTTCTGGTCATGTTCATGAACATTCTTACATAACTCTGAAAATCGAAAATTGTTATCATTAGTTCATTATAAAGAGATGATGTTCTATTTACTATTTTAATCAAACAAATCAAATTTTTATATTTTCCTTTAACTGATATAAATTCTAAAAATGCCAAAGGGACACTTTTTTTATTTATAAAATTGAACTTTTGTATTCAATTAAAGTCATTAGGAACGAGTGATCGGTGAAAAAATAATCTTCTTCCAATTCTTGAACCAATGAATCAATTTTTTTTTCAATCAGTTAGTGTTGTTGTGAAAATATGGCAGGTAAATAAAAGTTCGTGTTTTGAAGCCAAAATTTAACGATTGTCACCTGTTTGTCAACAATCGACAAAAAATAAACAAAAAAGCATGGAAATTGAGCACATGTTTAACATGTATATTCAGATAATAGTTTATTTTAAGGACATCCATGCATATTGTGATCACTGGATTTTTTCGAGATGGCTAACACTGAGGTCACTTTGCATACGGAAAATATGTTGGGGGAATCGCTTCTATGAATCCATAGTATAAATACAACATATCAAGAAATTTCAAATTTAGAAATGCAAATAAATAACACTCTTTACAAAACTAGGTGCTTTATTCCTCCTATCTTTAAATCTGTGTAAATACCTTCAATCTGTGATGAGGAAATGTCCTCGTCAGACCAATTAATTTTCTTTAATGTGTCTTCATATTTCATCTTCAAACAGTGTAATAATATACATTCTGGTGCCTAAAAATAACAATTAAAATCATACTATAGGTTATTGTTCTAAAGGCAAGTTTTCAATTTTATTTTTTTAATTAATTAGATCATCCATTCTTCATTTCAATAGTACTAAAGAATAGTAGTACTGCTAAAGGGTGACACTTTTTAGTTCATTCAACATTTTTAACTATTTAAGGTATTAGTATATGGCTTAGCCAAAAGGTTCATATAACACAAATCTTTGCTGTCAAGCAGCTCATTCTGTTCAGTAGTAAAGGTACTGGATAAATTTGTGGACAAAAAATTGTTTGTCAAGTTTTTACTGCAAAGTTATGTGTATGTTTTTTCAATGTAACTGTTTCACTGTTTGTTTGAATTTTATGATAAAATACTGATTTCTTCAAATAAGCCCTAAACTAATTCAAATTTAACAGAATCATTTAAAAAGATCTACAATTACCCTTTCAAATCTATGAATACATTATCTCTGAACTAAGCTGTACAGCTTCATTGTTCCTGTACACCAAGTATGATTTCTAATACAATGGTTGACAGAGTAATCTACCCAAATTTACCTTATATGGTGGGAACTGTACTGTATCTAATAATTGTTGTAACTGTTGGTAGGATGGATTTGTAGTCTGGTTTATAGAGATGTCTGATATTGGGGTCTTCAAAGCACTGAAAAGTAAATACCTTGCAATTTATACTCTTACTATAATTAATTCCCGCACACAATACCATAGTGTGTTTATAAATTGTGTTAAGGTATTGTTACATTTTCTATATGTATATATTTGAGGATGGTTATCAGGGTTTCCCCTGGGTCAATTATTTTTTTCCCCACCTCTTTCACCAAAACAATATATTTTTCGCCACTTTATTATTTTTTTCGCCAAGTAACACAAATTTATATTTCTTTTAAAATTTTCCTTTTTTTCCAGCCCCCCTAAATAAGAAGTGGTTTTTACAACAAAACGAAGCATCTTATCACTTGGAACTGATCCCTCGTGAAAGGTGTAGTCATTACATTGAAGGGTAACTCTCATGTCACCCTTTTGAATAGACCACTTCATAACAACAGTTTTCTTTTCTAGACGATCGTAAATAAGTAAAACTATATGCTCGAAAAATTTATCAAAAGTTATCTCGAAACACGTGTGTCACTGAAACGACTTTGAAGTACAAAATCAAATCAATGATCTATATGAAAGTTAAATGATCAAGTTTTAAATCAGAGACCTTTCTTGCTTTTGAACATTTTTCGTCATAACAACAATTTTCTTTTCTGGACTATCATAAATAGAAGGCGAGGAAGCGTAAAAAATTTGCTTCAAACACTTGCGTCGCAAAGTGGTTAATAAATCCCTTTTGTGACATGTGACAAAAGCCATTTAACCATATCATTTTGTCATATCATACAATCAACACCTTTATTAACTAGTCCTTTATTGTTGATAGCTATGAATGCAATCAGCTGAGTATTGATTTTCTGTCAAAATCTTAAAGAGTTCAAGGTGAATTCCGAGTATTGTCTGATCGGTAAAGTCAGAGAAACCCGAAAAAGTAAATAAACAAGATGACTGAAAATAAATCGTTATATATATTTCTTTCGCCAAATTCTTTCGCCAATGATGAATTTTGATCGCCACAATTATTATTTTTTAGCAAAATGCGAAAATGACGACCGCCAGCGGAAACCCTGATGGTTATTGTTCTATAGTCTTAAATAAGTTTTTTATGATGTGTTTTGTAGACAATTTGTTATCTTTTCTATGTTTTTCCACACAAAATTGTCATTTTTTCCTGGACTAATTATAGTTTTGATTGCTACTTTGGTATCTTCTGCCTCTTTTTTTCAGTTGAGAAATGTAGTTACCATATACAAATGTACTTTAAATTCAGAGAAAAAATCAAATGCAAAACATGAACGGGATAATTCATCAAGCATGCTTAAAGTAATTAACAATTAAAATTGCTTTTGCCTTAGCATTTTACAATTTTGAAAATTATATCAAAGTAACAAACGATAACTTTTATAAGACTCATTCAATCCCACATCATGGATGCTTTAATATCGTAATTTTATTATGCTTTTATGCAAGACAAAAGCCTATAGCATTATTATAGTAAATTTTCATGCAATATATTTTACCTTTCAGTGACAACAGTAAATAATAAGTTAGGTAAGGCCAAAGCTGTAAATTTATTAATCTCATCTACTACAGATCCATGTAATCCACTGGTCAGTGTCTGGGTCTCTGTGAAGTGTGTGGACAATGACTTGTTTATGTACTGATCAATCTGTGAAAAAATACACTAGATAAATTATTAACTAACTATGTCATGACCTTCATTTGTGAATTTTATTCAAATACTTTACTCAGTTACAGAAGGCAATATGAATGAATTCTTTATACAAAATCATGTTTATACCTATAATATTGACCAGTCCAAAAATTATCAAAGCATGTCAGCATTCTAAGAATATTTTTATTATTATTTGTGGGTGTTTTAAAGTAAGGCCATGGTTTTTTAATTTGTTGGTTTACGGATTTTCTCCATAAAAAAGTCGGGTCGGTCGGTCGGAAAAAAAAGAAGAAAAAAAAGATCTTTCAAGACAGAAAACTGATATGCAAAATAAAAAATATATTTCACCTTTCTAATTTGTTTGTCATACTATTTTTTCATCGTTCTTAAATTTTAGTTTGATGAAATATAATTGCTCAACTGTACACATCGCATGACATTGTCTAATAATTTCCCGTAAAAAAAGGGGGGTACACTGACAAAGACGAAATAAAATCGTCATTTCACAAACAAGAAAAACAGATTCACGTCAGTTATTTGACTTAGCTTTTAATCAAAACTTGGTGAAAACTGATAAAGAAAAAAAAAGTAAAAACGTAAAAAATCTGTTGTCATGCATTCCCTTTTTTATCCAAATGGACGATCTTTTTTTTATTATCTTTAAAACAAGAAAGTATCAAATGATTTGTTAAAATTCAGTATTTTAACTTGATGTCTTGAACTACCACCTGTCCACATTTGGAAAAGTCTATTTATATGAGAACATGCATCTTACGGACTGGTGACAAATAAGGGAAACGAACTTATTGTTTAATTGGTTTTAAACACAGGTTTCGTTCCGCAAAATTATTTGCGCAAACAATAATTAATAATTGATTTGTCTATTTTTAGAAACGTAAACTGAAAGTTTCATTTTTCACAACAGAAAGTGTCATCACTTCTGTTAGTGATTAATGCATTTCATTTTATAAAAAAGGATATTTTAATTATTTTTCAGGGATAATGCATTTGTTAGGGTCGGCGAGAATAAAAAAAAAGCCTGAAAATTCGAATTTATTTTTATTTTGGAAATCGGCAAAATCGGGTCGGCGGATCTGTAAACCAACAAATTAAAAAATCCTGGCCTAATAGGCGCCACACTTTTACTCAATTCAGAGATTTTTCTTCATTAAATGTATTTTCCACTGTATTTTTTTCCAGAACTGCTTGAGATATGATCTGATGCCTACCAACTTAACTAAACAAACCATATGTGATCATGTGCATAATTCAAGTACCTCAACTGCTCTTTATATCTATGGAAAAATAGTCAAGATTTTTAATTTTCTCTGTTAAATTTAAATTCAAAACCTGGTAAATAGCTGGCCTTATGTGAGAAAACATTGGTATTCATTCAGTAATGAACTGTCAATATTCTGTTTGGTTTACTAATGTTTTTGGTGGGTTGTCTACCCAATGTTATTCCCACATCTGCTAATTTTTTTTTATTTCTGTCAGAGTAATTTTTCCTGGAATTAATATGTATTATACTTTCCAAACCTTCAAAGATTATGAATTCTTGTATTTCTCAGGTTTGCCAGACATAGAGAATGTTCATTTTACCCTTTCTTGACCAATTCGTGGCTATTTAATTTCGTGATTTTTTTATTTACTTGATGAAGTTTAATAAGGAAAGATCCAAGGTTTACATATTCGCGACGATTTATATTTGCATTATTTTTGTACTCGCGAAAGTTGCGAAAATAAGTTGGTTTACAGTACTAAGTTCAGATTACTATCAAATTTGACTTTGTTTACCTCTTTCCTTTGATCTTCTAATCTAGATTTGGCATTATAATTCTGTCTGGCAAGAACCTGTATCAAATTCTGTTTTCTTTCCTAAAATAAATTAAATTAGGAAAATAGCATTTAATACTAAAATATTGAATAAAGATTGATGCATTGATTTTTTGTATTTCAAACCATTTTCAGCACTCTAAGCTATTTCCTGAATGCCAATTTTAATTGTTAGAGGAAGCAGGATTGCCCAGAGGAAACACCATTCCTTTGGTAGGAAAACTGTCAATCCTAGCTAATAAAGATATAAGTGGAATTCATCTGCAGTGTGCGAGATTCTAACTTACAGTCTCAATGATGACATGCTGGTAATAAATACTGTAGATAAACTCAATCACTTGCAATACTGGTCATCAAGGCTTCTAATGCCTAAAAAGGAAGCTTTTCAAAATAAAACTAGAGGCTCTAAAGAGCGTGTGTCGCTCACCTTGGTCTATATGAATATCAAACAAAGCATGCAGATGGATTCATGACAAAATTGTGTGTTTTGGTAATGGTGATTGTGTTTGTAGATTTTACTTTACTAAACATTCTTACTCCTTACAATTATCTCTATCTATAATGAACTTGTCCCAGTAGTAACAATGGAAAATGTTAAAAATTGACTATAAAGGGCAATAACTCCTCAGGAGTTCAATTGACCATTTTGATAATCATGATAATGTCGACTTATTTTAGGTACTTTGCTGTACATTATTGCTGTTTACTGTTCTCTATCTTTAATAAAATTCAAGAAATCAACCAAAAACAGCAAAATTTTCTAAAATTACCAATTCAGGGACAGCACCCTAACAACAGATTGTCTGATTCGTCTGAAAATTTCAGAGCAGATAGATCTTGACCTGATAAACAATGTTTTCACCCATGGTGGCCATCTTGGCTGGTTGGCTGGGTCAACGGACACATTTTTCAAACTGGATACCCTTATGATGATTATGGCCAAGTCTGGATTAATTTGGCCCAGTAGTTTCAGAGGAGAAGATTTTTGTAAAAGATTACTAAGATTTAAGAAAATTGGTTTAAAATTGACTATAAAGGGCAATATCTCCTTAAGGGGTCAACTGACCATTTTAAACATGCTGACTTATTTGTAAATCTTACTTTGCTGAACATTATTGCTGTTTACAGTTTATCTCTATCTATAATAATATTCAAGATAATAACCAAAAACAGCAAAAATTCCTTAAAATTACCAATTCAGAGGCAGCAACCTAACAATGGGTTGTCCAATTCATCTGAAAATTTCAGGGCAGATAAGATTTTGACCTGATAAACAATACTAACCCATGTCAGATTTGCTCTAAATGCTTTGGTTTTTGAAATAAAAGCCAAAAACTGCATTTTACCCCTATGTTTTATTTTTAGCCATGGTGGCCATCTTGGCTGGTTGGCTGGGTCGTCGGACACATTTTTTAAACTAGATACCCTAATGATGATTATGGCCTAGTCTGGTTTAATATGGCCCAGTAATTTCAGATGAGAAGATTTTTGTAAAAGTTTGGGCCAGGTGAGCTAAAAATGGTATTGTCAGGCATGTCAAATTGAAAACTAATAAAAGATGGTTACATTGTATCCCAGTACAGAAAATTTACACAGAAAATTTTCTCCTTAAATGTATTAAAGAAAGTGTAACCAATTACAACAATATATTTTTTTTTTCAAATATCTGTTTGTTTGGGAGTTAACTTATAGTAATCTTAAAAAGTAAATAAATAACCATTCTGCTTGCTACTAGTTTTTGCTTCAAATTAAAATTAAAATTATTAAAAAAAAATATTGTGTCTTAAGCAGGGATGGGCACGATTACTGACAAATGTAATCGATTAAAAATCGATTACATGAAGGATTTTTGTGCAATCGATTAATAATTGATATTCAAATTTTAATATGTAATCGATTACAATCGATTACTTTATCAAAAGTAATTACATTACTTTTCGATTACTGTAAATTACATACTTCAACATTTCAACAAAAAATAACATAAGTCAAACACAATTGTATTGCTCAACATTTGTATAGTGGAAATTAATTATGATCTCAACAAAATGCATCATTCAAAGCATGCATGTTTCTAAATTATAAGTTAATATCTGTTTTTTTAGATCAAATCTCTTGATGAAGATTAGAAATATTTATAAAAAATCTTGAAATTTTTACTTTCAACATAAATGAAAGAAATTGTCATTGCATTGCAATCATAACTAATTGTTTTTAAAAAATTTAGCTTTCTAACTGACTTCAGTTAGCTTTTTTGTTTTTATTTACTCTTTCAAAAACATTTTTTTAGCATAGTTAATTATAATGTTTTAAGGAAATTTTAAAAAAAGTAGAATTATTAATTTGTTCAGCTAATTTTTAAGATCAAAATTTATTTTTATAATGACATGCATGATTTAAACCTTTTATTTGGATAACCACCCTAATTACAGATTATTTAACTGCCACTGGAGTACAATTACCTGGGGCTAAATATTGTAAATTTCCTTCTTAATTAGACATAAGATAATTCAAATAAAAACAAAGTATGTTTGTTGTTGATTAGAAGACTTTGATCATCTCATTAGTAAAGGCAAGAATGTTGTTAAGATTTGTTAACTTCTTCAATCAAATTATATACAAAATATATTTATAATGTCAAAGGGATACATGTATCTATTTCTAACAAGAATTGCTATACATTGCCGTTGTTACATTGTTAAAAGGATTTTGTGTTCTTTTTTAATTTAATTTATATATACATGTTTATCATAACATTTAAGAAATCAACTGTTTATCTATACTAAGCTTTAATTTAAACTCTGATTGATAATGATCTTTTCAGGAAGTTTAATACAACTAAACTAATTACCACTTTAAAAAAATGTAGTACAGAACTTAATGAAAGACAGACACATTTCTTATTTAAGATCTATTTTATTATTTCAAATCTATTTTCTTATTTAAATATTAAAGCTCTTGAATTATTGACAAGCACATACATTCATTTGTTTCAAAAGCTAGATATGAAGTAAATATAGGTAGGGGATCTGGTTGCTCAGCTTCAGACAATAGATAGAAATAAGGCAGTTGCTTAACTCTCAAGTATTGTTGATGCATAATTTTTCATCTGTACTACATGTACAAAGTGATAACATACATATTTTTCTCTGATATAGGTTATTTTTCACCAAACTATTTTACTAAAGTAATCGAAATGTAATCGAAAAGTAATCGATGATTACATCAAAATTTTGGCTGTAATCAATTAAATTACGATTACATGTAATCGAAAATGTCTTCGATTACAGATTACTGTTGATTACTTGAAAAAATGTAATCAATTACAATCGATTACGATTACAGATTACGATTACCCCATCCCTGGTCTTAAGATTTTGCCTATTCAGTATCATGGAAAATGACACATGAATTTATACATGTTTCCTTTCTTATTATCTGATATCTCTTTCATACTTAACTTACCACTATTTGTTTAAAATCTTGAATCCTTTGAAATTTGGCACATAAAATGTCTTTATCCTTTAAAGATTTTGAAATAAGTTCCCTTAAATTGTTAGCTTCACAGTTCAAACTAGCAAGAATGGCTTTGTTACCCACTAGATCTATATCACATTCAATCAATTCTCTACAAAAGAACAAAACAAGTAAGACATCATTGAATATTGTTAGTTCACTTTACACATGTCTGAAGTAAAAAATAGCAAAGTTTTTGAATTTACATTTTGTATACATATTCATTTGGTGTCTCTTACATTGGACACAAACATGGTTCTTTTCACTGTTACATAACTATGTGCCAACTTTTCTGTATTAACACAAACATTAGTTGCATAAGTGATATTTAGCATTTTTTTGTAATGGCTATATATTCCATTAAAATGTATGTGGGAGGGTAGGAAGAGACTTTCAAATATCCTTACAACCACAAACATATTTTTTTTCGATAATTTTGCAAATTGGTTATACATGTTATAAATGCATACTGAAAAAAGACCTGACAAAAAATCAATATTTTAACTCCCCCTTACTACCTGTTTATATTCATTTTAATGGATTAGGCTTAAGTAAATGTGTGGGTTTTTTATCTGTATTTATTAAACTTATGTTGTCTAGTGAAGTGCTATTCGTAATTGGTTGTTAGTTGAAACTTAAAAATCGATTAACAAAGGTATATATAAAATTGAGACTTGAAACATTGTGAAATGGGGAATGTGTCAAAGAAACAACAATCCGACCAAAGAGCATAATATGGGTCATGTTATAATAATTATGTCATATGGTTAGCTTTTTAAATGTGTGAAATATGTTTAAAATAATTGCCATTTAATCACTCAGGGTGCACATCTTTTTGCTTTGTTTTGTTGCTATTGATACTTTTATTGTCTGACAATACCATTCATCTAACATCATGTCCATTAAATACCTTGCCAATTTTAAATCTTTATGGTTTTTGAAGACAAATTGTAATTTAGTATCGATTTCTTCCTTCACTTCAGCAAATCGTTGTTCCAATTTCCAGGTCTCGTTACAAAACTTCTCTGTTTCTACAAATCTTTTTATCTGGTTAACTTGATTTTCCTATAAGAAAAAAACCCATTATTATTCAGAAACCAATTTATCAATATCTTAAATTGAACATGATGTTTAACATGTATAAATGTTAAAAAAAATAGTGACACTGCTGATTCTTCTAGAGCAAATTGAGCCTACCATGGCAGGGTTTGAGTTGCTCAATATCAGGTTCTCAGTGAACTTTTTTTTTTCTTTGAATGCATTCTTATGTCTGCTTTTCTCTTCTCATGATAGCCTTCTTGGTATTTCATCTTCAACATTTTGAAGCTGTTATGATGGAAAAAGAGAATACAGAATTCAGAGGAATGGATAACTACCCCTATCACTTTATAAAACCTACTTAAAAAAAAGATGGGGGTATAATAACATAGAAAGATTGAAAGATCACACAATAAAATTATATCTTGATTACCTCTAACAGTTGGTGAACACTTTGTAGGATATTTGGAGGATGAGATTCATCTCTGAGTTGTCCTGTTCTTTCATATTTAAACCTGTAAATATAAAACACAGTAGAAATGAATCATTGTTTTTAAATGTATACCAGTAACTGCCATTATTTCATAACAATAATCCTTAAAAGCATGATTGGAACTCAAAATCTTCAATATCAGATCAAGTTTTATCTGACAGTGTAAATATTAATCATTCAACTATATAAACAGATAAGACAATTTTGAAAGTTTTACACTCCAGCTTAATGTTGACATTTAAAATTACTTATTAGAATAATTTGCAATCATGCATAAATATATTTATGCACTAATTTATCTAGTGGACTTGATAAGTCACAAAGTATTAAATTGAATACTGTTGTTTTTCTTAAATGTATATGAAATCAAAGAATGTTACTCTCACATTTTGCATGAAGCATGCATGAAGCATTTCTTGGTAAATATTTTATATTCATTGCATTTAATTCTAAAATTCAGTTTTCTAAATAAATTAACTATTCACATGTAGAATCTGGTAGAAAACTTCAAACACAAAACTTCAAAAGTATTGCCTAGTGTACATATAAATGAAAGCAGTTTATTTTCATGTTGCTTTAATATTGGGTTGTTTTCATACAAAATTAAAGCATATCAGAATCAAATGGTTTGACTGTAAGTAAATAAGAGATCAGAATTTGTGTGATTTAAACATCTAAGTGTAAATTTTAGTAGATGGTTTGAAAAATCAAGAGGAAGTCTGTTTAAAATGAAAATAATTCTTTAAAGTTTTGAGATTTAGAAATTCTTTTCTAAATTTATCTTCATCATTTGTTTATCAGGTACAACTTGATCCAAAACAATTGATAACATGTCGAAATATGTAAAAACATAAGAGGAGTTTTGATGCAAATTTAAGTTGAAAGTTCCTTTAGCATGAACATTTTTGTTGTATTTGTTTAAAACAGGAGAAGAATTACTTTTCTACACTAATTATGCAAATACCTCAGTTTTTCCGCATCTCTCCTGATGTCTACTTTAGACGTCATATCTCTTAGAGTAAAAGCTGACTCCTGTGTGTTAGTTACCAAAGCATTCAGTATCTGTGACACACTAAACTCACTTAATAATTCTTCCACTGATTTCCATATTATATCTTTCTTTGACTGACTGAAATATTTACAATGGAAAAATATCGTCTACTTATATAATATAACAGAACTTGAGTATATATTTATTTGTGATATATAAACTTATTATTCCTGTCCTGCATATTCAATAATCTACTTTTATCAATATTTTAAAATTTGATTATATTTCTGTATGCACATACTGGTGAAGCATATACAACTGTAAAGTTTCAATATCCATTCAGTGCATTATGAAGAGTTGTGATTACAAGGCAAACAGACAGACAGAAAGTTGGGTATATGGTACCCAAAAATCATGGAAACTTTTTGAGTATATTGGTCCCTCTTTTTTTCAGACTGTTACTAAAAAGATTGTTTTTTTAAGAACATAGATGGAATAGATTATTGTTGAAGGTCATTTTGTGACCTGTAGTTGCTTACATCTGTTTTATTTTGTCTCTGATGGATAGTTGTCTAATTTGCAATCATACCAGATCTTATTTTCTATCTTCTATATTTGATTTATCATACAACATTAATTTAAGCTTACAACACAGTTTTATCTGTACCAAACTCTCCTTGTAACATTTTCTGAAGAAAAGATCCTATGGCTTCACATGTCTCTCTTACTTGTTTCTGTAATTAAGTATGAAAATGAGACATCAACATACAAAATTTCAAGAAATAACTGTTCCAACTACTAAAAATAATGACTTTAATATGAGTAAAATGTGTATTGAGATCCAAGAACTGTAAACGTTTGGTGAAGACCTTTCATAATGTTACTTCTTATTTTAGTGATTATTAAGAAAATTATTTCAAATTTGACATCTACGATTTTGCATTGACTTTTTGTTTGGTTAAAAATATAAAATATGCTGCTTCAACTTTCTAAGTTGAAACTAATACTGGTTAGTTTGATTTATCTTATATTATCATAAATTTTGTCATTTGAAATGCAACAATTATTAAAAGTGTATTGTGATGTTAGATAATTCAACTATATTTAATTTCTCTTGTAACAAAATTACAAAATGAAAAACTTTCCAGCTTCAGAATCTAAAGGATCATTTATACAGTTAACTCTCGTTGTCTCGAACTCGGTTGACTCGAAATTTCGGATGAGTCGAAATTTTCACGTGGTCCCGAACTTTGTTCCATATAAATGTATGTAATTCGACTCCTGATGAGTAGAAATTGGATGTGTCGAAATTTCGGTTGAGTCGAACTATATTTACAATCCCAAGGTTAACAAAAGCATTCAAAATTCATTATTTATCTCGAACTTATACACATATGTCAAAACATGACCTCCAGCATTTAAATGGATTGAAGAGTTAATCTGACAATACACGTGTAAATAAATTTCCAGTCACTGACCACTGTATTGATTTATGACATGCTTTTTCCACGAGTGTTTACCTAAGATTATCTTTTATAGAATTTTTATAAATAATTAGTGATACATTGTTAATGTTCATGAAAAAGTATTTAAAATGTTTACAAAACAATTAATTGTGATTTACACTAATGAGCTTGGGTGTGTATAAAGTAAGGATTATGACTTCCGTTGATGATCACCTAAAAACAACTAAATCGGCGTCTTTAATCTTGTTGTATTTTCTTTTATTAAAAGAAAGAGTGAGATAAAACAAAATGAAGAGGAATCTAAATTTTCTAAAGTCTTTTGTATCCGAGAATAAACAATTTTGTCAACTTTAAACGACCGGAATAACGAAACTATCGATTGGAAATTACTCTCTTGGATAAAAGCCATAGGAAACAATTGTAACTGAAACAATTGAATAAGTAAAACAATGTTATTATAATAACGAAAAACCATGACATACAAATACATGGTTCTGATACCAGAATATCGATCTCCTTCCCATATTCACCCGGATTTATTTTAGCTTTACCATGCTACGCAAGAGTTGTGTCCCTTGTTCAGTCAAACTTCCGGTTTTCGTTTGAGTCGAACTATGTGTATCTCGAAATATTTCTCCGGTCCGGCTGACTTCGAGATAACGAGAGTCGACTGTATTTTAATTGTACTTAAATATATATGAAAATACTATGACATCAGTCGCTAAATATCCACTTTAACAAATCATTCATACACCTATTGCTATTTGTCTGCCATTTAAGGTCCACAAACATCACAATAGAAAATGTCTGACGCTACAAAATAAAAGTGATTGTTGTATGAGTTCAAGTGTTGCAAATTCTGAGGTCAAGTGTGGCAGAATCCCAAATTCAGGATAAGTTCTATTGCATCAGGTGCTTTTAAAATCAATGCATACAAATTATTAATCAGTTTACCCCTTGTCTGGTCTCTAGAGAAGAACTATAATGGTCATCGTCTGTAGAACTTCTCTTTCTACTGTAATATTCTGATCCTTTCCTGTAATATAAAAAAAGATGTCATTTCAAAACAAGCTGAAAGTAATAATGTAAAAAGCATTTCCAAAAATTTGTGATAAAAAACAGAGTTTTAAAATTTTCATACATGCCAACTTTCACCATTTAGGCGTGTACTACACGATTTTGACCCTTTGTCACGATTGCACAATCGTGTTCCTGAAAAACCCTCTAAAACACGATTTGGTGAAAATCTACACGAAAAATATTGTTGTTCCCGATTTTGAACTGTGTCCAATGGAGGAAAATCGTGTTCAGCCAATGAAATTGTGTGTTTCTCATGATCAAATTAATCAGCCAATCAAAAAAGTTTTCTCTCAAGATTATTTTAACATGCTAGATATTGAACTTGTGTTTGTTGTAAAAACGTGAACATGGCAAATGATTTTTCATCTGCAAGGATGTTCTTACACAGAATAAGAATAAAAGCATGGCTGATTGACAAACTTCAATGATGCAGTATTACCATGAATATAATAAATAGTAGTTTATTCACTAATTTATTGACATTACATGTACACTTGCTGTAACATAATTTCATTTATGCATTCAATCATCATGATCATTTAAAGTATGATGTATTATTCATTATTTTTCACATGGACCCCCACCCACATCAACATGAGGAATCCCTTATATGAGGGACTACCCTTAGTCAAGGGGTCACTCTTGTAAAAAATAAATAGAAAAATGTAGATTTATTAACTTAAAAATTGGAAATTCTGACATTGTATTTGGAACAGCTTTTCTAAATGAAGAGTCATTTTATTTTGAATAATAAAGAAGATATAAGGCCAAGGACATATCAAAATTCTTGGACAGGTGTTGACCATATAATACTAGATAGATCATAAGATGTATAGTTCTTTGGGAAAAGTTTCTTCAAATAATATGAATGTGTGCTCATTTGTACTTAAAAAGTGGTTTTTAATGTCCTAACATTGAGGGGGGATCCCTAGGTGTTGTTCCCAACCTGATAAAGGTCCTTTGTGTATAATTTTAAATTGGAAAGGTTAACAACTATTTAGTATCCTTACACATGAAAATAATTCCTGGTCTTACAGCTACATGTTCATATTTTCTGCTGATATAATATTAAACTACAATCATGCAAATAAACTTAAGAAAAAGGCAAGTAAGCTCATCTTACAAATATGACACTTTTTCTAAACTACAAAACAGCACGCGCAAAATAGTCGTCGCAAAGAATTGTAACCTTTGAAATTGTTGTCCCCATGGGCATTTTCAAAAGTTGGCAGGTATGAATTTTGTCTATTCATTTGTCATGTCAGGCAAATTCCAGATAGGTGTCTTTAATATCAATAGACCACTTTTTAAGAATGAACTGACTCAGTTAAACTGGGGTCATGTTTGGGGAAAACATGTCATAGAACATTGTAACATGAAGATATTTGCTTTGAGATGTCAACTTTTTTCCAGAAAATGTATTAATCATGTTAATTAGAGAATGTTGTTTTGTCTGATTAAAATTACCATGAAACTTTAATTAATTTTTCTAATTATCAGGCATATTGTTTTTAGGAGGCTGTCTGACTCACTATTGTAGATTCATTTGTTTTCGTGGGTACCTTTCATGGATTGAAGAAATATTGTTTGTTCGTGGATATATGATTTCTAGGTCTTGCACACGTCTGCAAACTAGCCTATGGAAAATTCGAAATATGTGTGTGTTGAACATTTAAATGCATGGTTTATTTTTACCCACTAAATCCACAAAAAGTTTGTAAGGGTTCCGCGGAACCCAGTGTCTCGCCTACTTTTGCTGTAAATCGCAGGCTCAACCAAAATGAGGAAAAAAATCAATAAAAATATTCCTCTTGATACTATCATATGATTGTAAGAAGCTTCTGTCCAAGTTTGATAAAAATCTAGGATAGTTAATGAATCTAATAAATGTTTTGAAAACTTTAACTGAAGACTGTATGTAATGTTAACTGGAAGAAAATCTAAGTCCATTTAAAAGTAAAATTCAGAAAAAATGGAGTTATCTTTTTACAAAATTTTCTTCTGGATACTATCTTATGATCATAAATAAGCTTCTGTCCAAGTTTGGTACAAACCCAGGATAGTTTAAGAAAGCTATTAAAATTTTAAAAACTTTAACCACAGAGTGAATGTAATATATCCCCGCAGAAAAACTAAGTCCATTTAAAAGTAAAATACAGAAAAAATGGATTTATTTTTTTACAAAATTTACTTCTAGATACTATCTTATGATCATAAACAAGCTTCTATCCAAGTTTGGTACAAAGCCAGGATAGTTTAAGAAAGTTACTAAAATTCTAAAAACTTTAACCACAGAGTGAATGTTATGTTTCTCCGCAGAAAAAAACTAAGTCCATTTAAAAGTAAAATACGGAACAAATGGAATTTTATTTTTACAAAATTTACTTCTGGATACTATCTTATGATCATAAACAAGCTTCTGTCCAAGTTTGGTAGAAATCCAGTATAGTTTAAGAAAGTTATTAAAATTTCAAAAACTTTAACCACAGAGTGAATATTTGTTGACGCCGCCGACGACGACGGAATGCAGGATCGCTTAGTCTCGCTTTTTCGACTAAAGTCGAAGGCTCGACATAAATGGTATACAATGAATAATAATGAATCCCCAGAATATGAAAATTTCTGTGTGTGTGAATATGATAAACCAGGCTTTCATACATACTTTGCCTTATTCAGAAGTTTATCCGCCTGTATTGTTATTTTCTTGGTATATTCTTCATAATGTTTAGCTGTATCATTTGTTTGTAATGAGTATGTCTGTACTAAAGCTCTCTGGCGTCTCAAGACGCTGATTTCATTACAAGATGTCTGGTATCTGGTCTCTGAAAAGATGATTATTGTGATTAAGAGCTTTAACAATGCAAAAAATATAGTGAAATTATTTTTAGTAACAGTGACCTTTTACTTTTTTACCCCAAATTCAAGTTGTCTTCCCTTCTTTATATCTTCCTTCTGTATCAAGGTTCATTCCAACCAAGCTAGAGAAGAGACATGTTTTTTTAAGGGCCAAATGTTTTCAATCTTAAAGTTTAAATTTCTATTTGACTAAATTGAATAAACATCTCAGCATTTAAAAATTTGAAAGCGACACTCATTTAACATATAAAAACAAGTGAAACTGCGAGCTACTGCTCACTGATGATACCCCCGCCGCAAGTGGATAATGTTAATAGTGTAAAAATATGCAAGTGTTTTCGGTAAACAGGAAGTTGTCGAGTGATGAATCTGAAAATGCATCACACGGTATAACCAAATTTCAGAAATCCTTGTATTGTAGTTCCTGAAAACTAGAGGCTCCAAAGAGCCTGTGTCGCTCACCTTGGTCTATGTGAATATCAAACAAAGGAAGCAGATGGATTCATGACAAAATTGTGTTTTGGTGATGGTGATGTGTTTGTAAATCTTACTTTACTAAACAGTCTTGCTGCTTACATTTATCTCTATCTATAATGAACTTGGCCCAGTAGTTTCAGTGGAAAATGTTAATAAAAATTTACAAATTTTATGAAAATTGTTAAAAAATTGACTATAAAGGACAATAACTCCTTAGGGGGTCAATTGACCATTTTGGTCATGTTGACTTATTTGTAAATCTTACTTTGCTGAACATTATTGCTGTTTACAGTTTATCTCTATCTATAATAATATTCAAGATAATAACCAAAAACAGCAAAATTTCCTTAAAATTACCGATTCAGGGGCAGAAACCCAACAATGGGTTGTCAGATTCATCTGAAAATTATAGGGCAGATAGATCTTGATCTGATAAACAATTATACCCGTGTCGGATTTGCTCTAAATGCTTTGGTTTTTGAGTTATAAGCCAAAAACTGCATTTTACCCCTATGTTCTATTTTTAGCTGTGGCGGCCATCTTGATTTGATAGTCGGGTCACCGGACACATTTTTAAAACTAGATACCCCAAAGATGATTGTTGCCAAGTCTGGATTAATTTGGCCCAGTAGTTTCAGAGGAGAAGATTTTTGTAAAAGATAACTAAGATTTACGAAAAATGGTTAAAAATTGACTATAAAGGGCAATAACTCCTAAACGGGTAAACTGACCATTTCGGTCATGATGACTTATTTGTTAATCTAACTTTGCTGAACATTATTGCTGTTTACAGTTTATCTCTATCTATAATAATATTCAAGATAATAACCAAAAACTGCAAAATTTCCACAAAATTACCAATTCAGGGGCAGCAACCCAACAACGGGTTGACCGATTCATCTGAAAATTTCAGGGCAGATAAATCTTGACCTGATAAACATTTTTACCCCATGTCAGATTTCCTCTAAATGCTTTGGTTTTTGAGTTATAAGCCAAAAACTGCATTTTACCCCTATGTTCTATTTTTAGCCGTGGCGGCCATCTTGGTTGGTTGACCGGGTCACGCCACACATTTTTTAAACTAGATACCCCAATGATGATTGTGGCCAAGTTAGGTTCGATTTGGCCCAGTAGTTTCAGAGGAGAAGATTTTTGTAAAAGTTAACAACGACGACGGACGCCGGACGACGGACGACGACGGACGCCGGACGCAAAGTGATGGGAAAAGCTCACTTGGCCCTTCGGGCCAGGTGAGCTAAAAATGAGACGAAAGTTTCATGGGACGGACGGACTGACAGACAGAGGTAAAACAGTATACTCCCCTTTTTTGAAAGCGTGGGTATAATTAGTTCATTCTATTTCAAACATACTTTTTATCACATCTCCTTGAAATACAATACTAATTTCTATTAATAATTTTTTGTTTAATGACTCTCAATTGATTAACCCTATGTAGTATATAAATGAATAGAATTTGATTCCTTATTTCCAAATAGCAAAAAAATAATAATAATTGTGTGATCAATATTTTTTTTTATTTTTTTTTTTTAAATTAATACACATGCATTAATGAACTTTCAGTTGTGAAATTATAAAATGAACAAAAATTTATGAATTTTTACTGTCATCAGTCTCAAAAAATCAATTATCTAATTTAATTTCTTTATTATTTAGTCATCCACTTACCTGCCTCCACCACTTCGTGTTCCAGTCTTTTGAAGTCATTTTCCAGATGGTTAATATCAGTAAACAATGAAGTTACCTCCCCTGTTAACTTGTTTCTCTGTTCCAGAAGCTTCTCTTTTTCTTCGTCAAATTTATTACCAGTTTTGTATTTGACTTTATATGACTTATCTGCATGTCTTTTTCTTAATATGATTAAGGAATAAAATTCTATTTTCACTAGTCTATTATATTAACAATTGTAGTTTTAATTTCTGATTATTATGTTTAATTATGTGTGGTCAGAATGTGAACAAAACTACAGTGTGATTCCTTGTCATGTCCTTATTTATATTTTATAGCACAATTCCTAACATTCCCTTTAATTTGCTTGATGGTTATGTTGGATTGCAGTCTCATGAATGTTTGAACGGAATTTAGAGTAGTACATTTGTACATTGCACAAGATCATGTTTTTCTCTGACTTTTTATGACGTCTTTACACTAAATCCATTGGATGTTGGATGTGTACAATTGATAGCTTAGTCTTAGATGCATGATTTTTTTATTAGTTGTTAGTGGCTTTGAACTAGCTGTCAGATAACTGCAAGTACTCTCAGATCTGTTCCTAGTGCCTTTTTGTTGTCGGGATGTACAAATCCCCCGCCACATCCACTTGTATTTTTGTCCATCTGATGAGTTAAGCCTTTTTCAACTGATTTTTATAGTTCGTTCTTTTGTTGTACTGTTATACCACTGTCCCAGGTTAGGGGAGGGTTGGGATCCTGCTAACATGTTTAACCCCGCCACATTATTAATGTATGTGCCTATCCCAAGTCAGGAGCCTGTAATTCAGTGGTTGTCATTTGTTTTTGTGTTACATATTTTTTTTTCGTTTATTTTTTTATTTAAATAAGGCCGTTTGTTTTCTCCTTTGAATTGTTTTACATTGTCATATCAGGGTCTTTTATAGCTGACTATGCGGTATGGGCTTTGCTCATTGTTGAAGGCCGTACGGTGACCTATAGTTTTTAATGTCTGTGTCATTTTGGTCTCTTGTAGACAGTTGTCTCATAGGCAATTATACCACATCTTCTTTTTTTTATAGATAAACAGTTAACTCTCGTTGTCTCGAACTCGGTTGACTCGAAATTTCGGATGAGTCGAAGTTTTCACGTGGTACCGAACTTTGTTCCATATAAATGTATGTCATTCGACAGAATTTTTTATAAATAATTAGTGATACATTGTTAATTTTCATGAAAAAGTATTTAAAATGTTTACAAAACAATTAATTGTGATTTACACTAATGAGCTTAACTTGGGTGTGTATAAAGTAAGGATTATGACTTCCGTTGATGATCACTTAAAAACTACTCAATCGGCGTTTTTAATCTTTTTGTATTTTCTTTTGAAAAGAAAGAGTGAGATAAAACAAAATGAATAGAAATCTATATTTTTTTTTAAATCTCTTGTATCCGAGAATTAATAATTTTGTCAACTTTAGTACGAAACTATCGATTGGAAATTACTCTCTTGGATAAAAGTTATAGGAAAAAATTGTAACTGAAACAATTGAAAAGTAAAAATAATGTTATTATAATAATGAAAGACCATGACACACAAATACATCGATCTGATACCAGAATATCGATCCCCTTCCCATATTCACCTGGATTTACTTTACCAAGCTAAGCAAGAGTTGTGTCCCTTGTTCTGTCAAACTACCGGTTTTCGTAAGAGTCGAACTACATGTATCTCGAAATATTTCTCTGGTCCGGCTGACATCGAGATAACGAGAGTTGACTATAGTATACTTGGAAACATTTACAATTTTTTCCCATATCAACTTCACCAATAGTCAATTTATCAAATGACTAGCTATATGCTAATAAATTTGCATTAACAGATTAGTAACAACATAAACAAGCATTTTTTTCCTACACTGTAACAGTACTGATAAATTAAGGATACAATCCCAAATTTCCTTTCACTTTCTTCACTGTCCTGAAAATCAGAAAAATAATTAGTCTGTTAATAAATTGATATTATTACATGTAATGATACAAATATTTATAAATTTGGTGTTCCCTTATCTTTTTTTCTGGATGTACCTTCATCAAGAATGCTATAACTAAAAGGTTTTGAAACAAAGGATGTGTAAATAACGGCTTTTGACATGGGTTTTTTCGCTTCAAATCAGCAGACAAAAGGCCCACACCCATCACAAATACCCATTACACATGGTACATTAAATTAGATGTTCATAAAACATTATTTCTTTCAGATTGAGAATATTATAATTTTCTTGTCATAATGTCCATGCTACAGTAATATCTTACATTGTCTTACTTAATAATAATTATTGATTGACTTCAAAATTTTCAGTAACACTTTAATCAAGGTAAATCTGTCCTAATAAGCAATCTCTAATGCCCTAGATTTTCCTGTTTGAATTGCTTTACTCTAGTAATTTTAGAACCATTTATAGCTCGATGTTCGGACAAACAAGGATCCATGTTGAAGGCCATACTTTGACCTATAATGGTTTCCTTTCAACATATTGTGACTTAGATGGAGAATTTTCTCATTGGCGGCATTCATACCACATCTTCTTACATCTATACATACTGTGCAGATCTAACTCTTAATAGAACAAACTTCCAGAAATCTGCTGTAGGACCACGAAAAATTCTGAAAGATATGAATAATTAAATATTGATAAAAATATATGTATAAAATTTTCTCTGTTTTATTTTGACATGCTATAGAGAGCACTTAAATTGTTTTATCAAATTAAAATGAATTAGGTTAAGATTTTTTTTCAAGATGAAAGCCAAATATTCTTGCATGATATCCATTATACATGCCAGAATAATTGATCTTCTTAAGTTAAAAAACATCTCTAAATAGCAAGCACCTTTTATCAGTTTTTCAACCCAGTATTGGTGTGGTTTGCATTGCTCAGTCTTTATATAATTAGTTTTCTATGTTGTGTTCAGTACACATGTACTGTCATGACTGTTGTTAGTCTATTGGTCTTTCACTTTTTTTTCAATATGAGCATGATGACTTTGCATCTACATGTACCTTTAGTATCTTTTGCCTATCTTTTACAGCTATAAAATCATGTTCCTATAAAAAAAAATTGTTGTTTCATGGTATTTTGTGAGACACATTGTTTTGCGACCTTTTCACCGGATGTAGAAATTGAAAGTTCTAAGTAGCGAAATGTATATATTATCTTACTGTTTGAACTGGCTGGCATTGGGTAAAGGTGTATTAACATGTCTACCCTGTGGGTGGAAGTGCATCTCCTGTAAAGCCCAGGTATGTAATCTAGATGCTACATCTTCATCAGATGCCATTGCTATCTTTCTGCACAAAAAATAATTATTATATATGCAGGTTAATTAGATCTGTTCAAAAATAATGTTTTCTCTGACCAGGTGAAATGATAACAAATCTATGGCTTGCACTTTTTTTCCTTCCTGTTGTTGGTGTAATAATAAACCAGTCCTCACACTGAGTGGCAGCCCAGACAGCCCAGGCTAGTAAAATTGCTCTCGGGCCTGTAAAAATCATATCTACAGGCCAACAGAATCTAACTAAAAATTTTCAAAAATTGATCTCTGGGCCTGTAGTTTTTATAGTTCATCATATCATGAAGACTGATAAACCATTGTAAACTAACACCTGAATTGAATTTGATTTTGTCCACTCAGTTGTATACAACCTTTAACTCACCTAAAGTTATGTAGAAAAACATTCATGGGACGGACTGACTGACAGACAGAGGTAAAACAGTATACCCCCCCCCCCCCCTTTTATAAAGCGGGGGTATAATTAATTAGTTCTTGCTGTCCTCAGGAAATCTTGGTACCTGTGATTTTTGTCCATTTTTACAGGAAAGAACCTTACTTTTAAAACTTTTGAAACATGCGATACAATGTACTAATTATTTTTATCTGAGAGAATAACTATTTGTATTACTAAATCGTGTATACTTTTAATGTAAAATATGTCTGGCCAAAACATTGAAGGCCAAACTGGTTCCATGGCCTAAACATCTAAAACATCTTAAGTTATTTCACAAAACTTTTCTCAATTGTGTTTAAATTGTTGTCATTGTTCATGTTATTGTCGCATAAACAAAGATTGATGAAGCTACTTTTGACTTACCCAAAATCATAGATAGATATGTATAAATTTATGCCTTTAGTCTTTTTGGGTCCAGTTTCGTCTCTTTGCTTAATTTAGAGTTGACGGTTTATGATGAATGAAACTGCTGGTTCAATCATTAATAAACTTTACAATATATACCTAACATCATCAATCAAATATTCGAGTGCTCAGGAAAAAACTTGAAAATCTACCGCCAAAGAAGGGAGATAACCTCAAGAAACACCTATAGAATACAAAAACGTAACGGGTTAAGCTTATAAAATTTTCCGGAATTGAAATACCCTTCTCCCCGTTACATACGTCTTCAAATAGGAGAAAGGGTCTGTATTGATTTACAGTATAGATAGTACTAGAGAAAAACTGCAGGAGAAAGGAATAAGAAATACAGAGTATAGGAAAAAAAACAGAAAAAAAATAAAGAATATAGAAAATAAAGGGGGGATATAGAGCCTGGATTAGAGAAAAATACTGAAGAAAATAAAGAATATAGAGAATAATTGGATGACAAAATATAAAAAAAATAGAGAAGAATGGTATAAAAGGTTTAATAATATCGAAATGAAATGACCTTAATCCAGATCCTCTAATGATAATTCGTCACCAAAAGCAGAGACATAGTGTATTGCACAAAAGCAAAAAAAAAGGGGGGGGGGCGGTAAAAAATATTGTTTTCTTGGGGGGGTCAATTTGCAACAGCATAGTGTATTGCAAAAAACCAAAAAGATGAATATACAACCAATTATAAGTTCTTTGACTACAGTTATTCTGTGTCAGAAACATATTATGTTCAGTCAAATATTTAATTACAATCCTAATTCAAACTTGTATCAAGCGCGAATATTGTGTCCGTTTTTGTCCTAAGTGTTTTATATTTTCAAGTCGAAGAAATACCTTTTTATATTTTTAAATAAATTTTAATAATCGTATGTATTTAAACTAGTTTTTGATAGAAATTATTTCACAGTCTCTCGATCATAATTCTTACTAGAATGGTAGTTGTATTTCATATTTATCATATATATATTGTCTGTTTTATATTGTGTAAATTCTCTGTATGTACTGTGATCTACTGTGTATGTATGTATTGCAAGTAGTGAGACTAATAATAATAAAATATTGAATCTGAATATTGAATCTTCAAATTTCCAATGGAGTTTAATTGCAATTACAATTACCCGTTTAAATACATCAATGTTAATGTTTGTGTCATTTTGGTCTTTTGTGGATAGCTGTCTCATTGGCAATCATACCACATCTTCTTTTTTATATATCATATAAAAGTCTTGAAATAGAAAATGACATACATTAATTATCATGGCTTAAATTAATATACCTTAATCAGCATTTTTTTAAAAGGAGGTTCTAAAAATGAATTGACAACTTATCACCTGAAGATCATATAATATTTCTTTATATATAATACATAATTTAAAAGCAGTGTAATGGAGGTAATTCAAACACAACGTTAACATTGTACATTTAAAGTTATTGTCCATTAACCAGGAAACCCTTGTTGTTTCCATCTTTTTGGCCCTAATTCCTTCACTGTTTAAGCCATAACCACCCGAAAAGCCAATCCTTACCATCCTTTTGTGGTATGGAAGCTTGTATAATTTCAAAGAGATCCATAAAACGTCCCACAAGTTCATGTCTGGAAACTACAAAAATGCTTCTTCGGGCTCTTTTGTGGACCCTTATTCCTAAACTGTTGGCAGGGGCGGATTTAGGCGGGGGCGTGGCGGGCGTGCGCCCCCCTAAAATTTGCAAAGTATGGATTGACTTCAACATATTTAAGTATCAAAAGAGAACATTGAATCAATCTTTTTTAACATTCAAAGTATATAAAACAGTCAGTTTAATCGAATCAACGTGACTACTAATCAAGTGACCTACGCTTTATAAAAGTTCTAAAATAATTTCAAAGGAAGGTGTCAAACGCGGAGCTGCGTTTGATGACAAATATAATAGGTTTTTAGCAGTTACAGTAAAAGCAAATGTTACATTGTATTTGCGGTTTTTATAATCAATTTGTTTGATAATCGAAGTTCCAAAACATTCCTTACTTACTTTCACAATTTCATCGTGACACGGTCAAGAAAACAGTCGGCAGGTGAGATTCTTTTATAGTATCCGTAATGAAAGATAGAAATACTGTTTCAAGCGACAGGTTAGTTTATTAATTAGTATCTCTGTGTCTGTATTTATTTCTCACTTGCAACCTAAATATTTAGCCGAATTTTGTACCGTATTACTGTATGCTTGAGATCCCAAGAAAATAAATGTAATTGCGTAGATGTATCTCATTCTGATTTTAGTTGTTTGAGGCGAACACAGTAAAGTCTGGCACGACCTCCGAAAATTAAAAAAAAACAAAAAACAGATAGTATGAAAGGACAATTAAAAATCGCTGGTAAAAGTAGAACTTTTCGTTTGAAAAATATATTGGTCAGGTGAGCAATTGTGATCTGTCTCGTCTCACTTTGCGTCCTTCTGTCCGCACGTCTATCTGTAGATTGTTGTCAGGTGTGGATTAAGGTGGTTTCAGCTTGAAACTTTATTCCTCGCTAATTTTAACACACATTAGTTCGAGATATCTACATTTCACTCCTTGAGAAGAATATTTCAATGATTTTACCTAAAACAAACTTCAAAATTTTTTCGAAAAAACAAATTGCGCCCCCCCCCCCCCCCTAACTGGAAATCCTGGATCCGCCCCTGGTTGGGACTATAACCCAACAAAATTATTCTCAACCTTCCTTTTGTGGCTATAAACCTTGTGTTTAACTTTCATAGAAATCCATTCACTTAAACTAAAGTTATTGTCCGGAAACTAAATGTGTCTTGACATCATAGCATTAAAGGACCCCCCCCCCCCAAAAAAAAAAAAATTGTAGTCGTATAAACATGTAAAAATTATTGACCTTTTGGAACCATACATAATTAAAAAGCAATTTTAAATCTCAGTGAAACATACTACAGATCGAGTCATTGCAGATTTGTATTGATTAATAAAAAAAACTGCAATGAGAATAGAAATATTACTGATCACTCTTGGTCTCTTTAATTTCGATCTTCAGTAAAACCTGTGCCAAAATGGGAATGCTCTATATGGTATGCAGGATGTATATAAATTAACATCACGTCCGTGCAGAAGGGGGGTTTTTATAATGGTGTCTTGTCTAAAGAGTGTACCAGATTAATTCTCTGGACATTAAGAGCCCTTGGAAGTTGCAACAACTCTTTGATGGGTCCGTATACATGTGGTCCGTTGCAAGGCTAATATTTCTACCTAACCCAATTTACCCTCTTTTTTCATAGTCAATGTAAATTTTTATCCTTATTCCACCCCTTTACATAACCAACCTATTATGTGTACCAGGAACTGGGGGTTCTGTCGATTTTTCCTAATCACGATCCCCCCACTACTAGTATTGTTAATTTGTTCTCGTTGATGTGCATATGCGGCGTAAAATATTTTATACTGGAAACTACCATGCAAACAATTAATTAAACATGATTGAGGAAAAAACACTCATGGTAGGACATGCTAAAATGCATTTAAAAACATTCATTGATCGCATATATATATATATGTCTATACTGTATAATGATGGAAAATTGTATGTTGGAAAAGGAAAATAAAATAAAGTAAACTTAGATAAATAAACTAAAAAATAAATAAAATTGAATTATATTGCATTGCTAAAGCTCCAAGACAATGTAGGCGATGTAAGATTAAGTTATAAATAGTTCCGTCTTTTTGTAAATATTAAAGTAAATCTAATTTCTAGAGTTCTTTTGATCATAGCTATTAATATGACGTTGAGAAATAAATGAAATAAACTGTCATCTTTTAAAAGAATAAAAATGTTTGTAATTTGCCGTAGGAAAATAACCCTTAAAGTGTTTCTATTGTCCACTTAACAATTCTGTAAAGTAAGTAAAGATTTTGATAATCCGTTAATTACTTTTACGTAACTAAATAAAATATATGTCAATCATATAAATCTATAACATAAAAAGAGAAAAGTTGACCAATAAAAAGTAACTTCATAATATTCAAAATTGACGCTTAAATTTCATTGGTGAATAAAATAATTCCAATCAGCACGTGATGTTGGGGATAAAAAGGGAACACCACAAACTCCTAACATCACAGATCACATATCACACTTTGATGTAGATTGCTGTTTGGAATAAATAATTGAAACATCATTATATTTTATTCACCAGGTATGTAAATTGTTAAAGTATAAACTATTTTCAAATGAATTTTAAAGTAAGAATTTATCTTCTGATTTAATAACTTAGATATTTAAAACTTAAGTTAAATTTATAAAAGATTTTCATTAACAGAAATAAGTTAAAACAAAGTTTACTATTTAGATCACAGATCAAATATCACACTTTGATGTAGATTGCTGTTTGGAATAAATAATTGAAACATCATTATATTTTATTCACCAGCGCCAGGCCTCGAAAGTGCAAGTGTCCGAGATGAGGGACACGCCAGAAGAAGGTATAACCTAGACCAGATGAGCTAGTATTCTCCAGATCACAGAGCGAATATATTGTCCGAGGCCTAATTTAGATTCCTAATCCAAGAATACAATATAAGCGAGAATAGTCCCCAGTGAAAGATGTCAGTCCCCCGACATTTAAGTTTATAATCGTTTTGGAGGGAAAGGGGAGACAACCCGACAGTGCAGCGATTCTTCCCCCTTTTCTTGCATTACAACTGTACCGGTTAATCTATAGGGTTTGGGATGGACTTCAACACTGAGAAACCCCCAAAATGTATATATAGTCGGCTAGAAAAGTATTGAATGTTAGAAATGTGAAAAGAATTCAATTATGAATACTATATCGGTTAAATTTATGACAAAACAATGTACGAAAAACAAATATGACAGACATGATCCAACGCATTGGTGGATCAAAGGGGGGGGGGTCCGGGCGTTGAGACCCCCCTTTTTTTGGCCGATCGATGCATTTGAATGGGAGCATATAGTTGGAACCCCCCCCCCCCCCCCCTTACTCTGGTTTGGGACCTCCCCCTTTTTTCAAATGGCTGGATCCGCCCCTGCAACGGCAAGAACTTCTGACTTGGGACAGGCACATATAGAATATGACGGTGCTAATTAACTATTTTGATGGCACCAAACCCTCCCCTAACCTGAGACAGAAGTGTCACAGTACAACATAAGAAACAATCTATAAAGCTATAGTTGAAAAAGTCTCATCAAATCGATACAAAGCAGAAAACATCTATAACGAAAACACATGTGCAGGCCAGACGTGGCAGCGTATTTATTATATTCCCACAACAAAACAGACACCAAGTAAAGGTATGAGAAAAATTGCAATTATATTCACACTTAATTCAAAGCCAAAAACATAAAAAATATCCTTTAAAGTTCTCTAAAAAAAAGAAAGAAAGGGGTCCATGTATGATCTAGCGATCAAGCACATTTGATTCTATGATATCATATTTTTAAAAAAGGGTCGGAAGATACCAAGGGGACACTCAATTTGTTTTAATCTCAAAGGTCAAAGGAAAACTAAAAAAAATAATAGGAAAACAAAATTTGTTCTCAAAACACTAAACATAGTAAACTGTAAAGACTAAAACTACACAAAAGTGGCATAACTCCGAAAGGATATGTTAAACTACTCAAAAGTGGCATAACTCCGAAAGGATATGTTAAACTACACAAAAGTGGCATAACTCCGAAAGGATAAACATATCCTGCTCCACTATTGCATTAATTCATCATATTTTGTGTGAGATAGGTACACAATGGATGATATTTGTCATTCAATGATGTCAGAGACAATGAATTCCGTACTCATCTGCGAGTCTGACGGCTGTTTCCATAACACAGTCAACCAACTCGTGATGGAGTCAGTAAATTTTTGGACGGGGTTAATTCAACTTCATCACTTGGAACCCATGTTCATAAGCTTCCTTATAATTACGCAGCATTATTCTATCAAGAAAAACCTGAATGTGTGAATAAATTCAACATATATATTTCAACAGAGATATGTGGGTACTTGTTTATAAAATGACAGCAACCCAATAACACACAATCAGTAAATAAAAATCTCAAGGTTAACATAATTCTGGTATATCTCAGTGTCATATAAAAAGGAGATTTGGTATGATTGCCAATGAGACAACTCTTCACAAGAGACCAAAATGACACAGAAATTAACAATTATAGGTCTCCGTACGGCCTTCAACAATAAGCAAAGCCCATACCGCATAGTCAGCTATAAAAGGCCCCGAAATGACAATGTAAAACAATTCAAACGAGAAAACTAACGGCCTAATTTATGTACAAAAAATGAACCAAAAAAAATGTTGTAACACATAAACAAACGACAACTACTGAATTACAGGCTCCTAACTTGGGACAGGCACATGCATAAAAAATGTGGCTGGGTTAAACATGTTAGCGGGATCCCAACCATTCCCCTAACCTGGGCCAGTGGTGTAACAGTACAACATAAGAACGAACTATAACATTCAGTTAAAAGGCTTAACTCAACAGATGCATGGATAAAAATACATATACTACAAATACCAGTACATGTGGATCAGTCTTTTTTCCTAAATGTAATATAACAATGAGTTCTTTGAGTGTTGTATATTTTCTTTTTCTCTACGCTAGCTGTTATACAGGCAATGTGATGTGGTATACTTGTGGAATAATTGCAATTGCCTGAATTAGATAACTTTCCACCTGAGACCAATTGAATGACATAGAAGTTAACATATATCGGTCAGTGTACGGCCCGGCTTCAACAATGAGCAAAGCACATATTGCGTAGTTAGCTATACAAAAAGCCCCGTCGTGAAATGAAATCAACAGTTACTGTTACTTAGAGGTTTATGTAGAAAATAAGACCAGAGGCAGGCAATTGTAACCTATTTAAACCAGCATCGAACAAGTGTATTGATGTTTTAAAAAATCTCTTTAAGCTTAGCGTTTCAGATGATAATTCAGAACTATTCGGTTTTATCCTTTAAAGTTCTCTCTAAAAAAAAAGAAAGGGGTCCATGTATGATCTAGCGATCAAGCACATTTGATTCTATGATATCATATTTTTTAAAAAGGGTCGGAAGATACCAAGGGGACACTCAATTGGAACCGTGTCCCATGATTTAGGAGAAACAGTGATAACTGAACAACTTGTATTAGACCGAATAGTATATATGGTAGCGTTGAGTATGGATCAGTATGTATATATATTTTCTACTGAACTTTAACCAATAAAATGGCTTTATACCTGAGTTAAAAAAAATGTTTTGCTTTTCGACTTGTTACTATCTGCAATCATGTCGGCAGATGGAATCATGGAATTCAATGTACATTTTGAACGATTAACGTTAACCTTTAACAGTTAATCAACTCATTCGGTAGATATTTTTTTTTTAGAAAAACGCGTCGGTAGCTAGCATGCAGTTTTTAACGTTTTGTTTTCAATTTTTATCGGTTGCATATGATTATATATCTCCTTTTATCATTAATTTCAGTTCAAATTTTTGATACGGAAGAAATTTTTAATTTGTGGTGTCGCAATGAACGTTGTGCTAGCCACGAATGTTTGAGGTTCCGTGTTGATATCTGTTTTATACACTTCTACCCGCTATTGCACGCTGAGAGTAAGATCAAATATAACGTAGTAGCTTGGAGTCAGGATACTGCTATTACGTATCTAAATAAACTCACCATAGATAGATACCAGGATGGCAGTTTTGTTTTTGCGTCAGACTTGTGTTTTGTCTACAAAAGACTCACCGGTGACACTCACATCAATTAAAGTTAAAAAGGCCAAATAAAGTATCAAAAAGGCCAAATAAATTAAAGTTAACCATCCAACTAATCGTTCTGGTTTTGTAAAAGCTCAATACATTCATATCATATAAATGTATACCTATACATTATTTTCAGCCTGCATATTCATGTAATAGTTGCCGCTGTCTATATAAGACACACATATATTTATTTGTAGGTGTCGGCATTTTGAAAATTGAAATTATAAAAAGTTTATATTAACGATAAATGGTTATCTATTTGGGAATCGGAAATATAAATATTTTTCACTAAGGTGACATAATACTTGACTTGGATACTTCCATGAGAGGATTTAATAATGGTACATTTTCCGGTGCTGATAACTGATTTTGAAAAGGTTGGGGCCTAGTCATGGAACGACCATTAACTTCAAATGAGGGTGGGGATATGTATTTTACTTTAAACAATATTCTGATCCCCAATTTAAAAATATTCAAGCAGAGGACAACAAATATTCTGAATGCAAATTTCCCCCTATATCTTATATATGCGGTGGTCAATTTTGAACCCAATAATTTTATTGATAGCGTTAAAAAAATTAAATAAAATTATTCGCACATAGCGCGAAAAGAAATTTCTCACTTCGACAAAAACCATACCCAACCCCCCTTTTGAAGTTTTAATGGTTACTCCCTTGGACTGATGCTTGTAAAAAATATATGCATTTATCATATTGTAGCTCCATTAGGGTTCCTACATACGCCAATGTTTTAAAATAACCAATAAAAGGAATACGATGTTTTTTTTTTTGTATTCGCAATCGGGGATAGATCCGTATTTGTAATAATTGCATTTTTAAGTTATCGCACGACAATCCACTTTATTCAAAGTAAAAGTACGCAGCGAAGTTTAGTCAGAATGAGGCCAAGGTCTCTACAGGTTTAGAACCCCTGCAGTAACTCGTTGGCCGGTTTGTTGCAAGAAAATATTTCTGTCCCTATCCAACATACGGCCTCATTTTCCAGTGGCATATACATATGCCGACCATCATCATGAACGGACTTTTACATGACCTACCCGTTGTATATATTGTTAATTTGTTATCGTCTTGAACATGCATGAAATATTTGCAACTGGCAACCAACAATCAATCATCAGTTTAAAATAAGTCGTTTTACAAAGAAAACTAGCTTTCAAATCTCTCGGGCAAAGTAGCCTGCGTGTTTGGTGTGAGCCAAGGTTCGCCTTTGGACTGCAATTGTTTACTTTTACAAATTGTGACTTGGATCAGTGCAGAGTTGTCTCATTGGCACTCATACCAAGTTTTTCTTATATCTTCTTAGACTGCCACGGAATTTGTCATTTTAATTTTCCTTTTGATCAAACCGGCACCTTTTCAATTATTTCGGTTCTTATATTAACTTGACTTTTAAATATTCGAAAAATTTCAGCGTTCCGTGCGTAAATGCTTTACTTAATATTTCAGCGTTTTACATTGTCCTGGTTTTTCGAGAGCACCATTGGTGTAGGCACGGTGGGTGTAGGCCTATGGTTAAAATACACAGGCACTTGTTTCTATCCATGGGAAGACCCACTATCAACGTATATTTAAGACCCACTATCAACGTATATTTACGAGTAAATATACGTTGATATTGGGTCTTCCCATGGATAGAAAAAAGGGTTGTTCATGATGCAGCAGACGACGTTGAACATATTGTATGATGTGATTGCATCGCAAATCACTACTTATTGACCGGAACATCCGGTTTTCTAAACCAATATGGCCGATTACGGTGAAGACAATAATTTTCAATCTGGAGATAGATTCAGGTCCGATTGCAGTTGTTTATCACTCAATTTGCGTGAAATTCAATGTAAAAGCGTTCAGTAACTTGTCTTTTGTCATGCTAGACCCAATTATAATCCATTTAAGCGAAAAACAGCCGCCATGCTGACTAAAACTACTACCAAAATCACCACACGTGCAAACATACAATAAAAAAAATCCGATGTTTTAGATTTTTTTATACTTTAAAATTTTCGTGTCCTCCATCTATTCAGTATGATGTCACGTAGATCAAACACATGTTTTTAAATTGACAGTGCTAACTGACTTGGCATTCTTTTTCTATTTGTCATGTTCATTATCTTCCAATTATCCATCTTCGCTAGCCAAGGGTTACGATCCACTCCCGCTCTCTTCACCCTTGGCGGATTGTGGCAACATTTGTGATAACAGTGTTGCGCCATCTATCGGAAGATACAAATCACGCCAATTCCAAATAAATTATTTTTGACCAATGGTAGCAATTGAACTCTTCAGTTTGGAGGTAAAAACACGGTAGCGTCTAGATTCTACACACTTGGTAAAACCGGAAATGAAAACATAGGTCAACATTCATGCATTTGTGCATGAAATATACACAGGAACTGCTATTTGTTGATTAAAAACATTCAAGTTTTCGTTACATATAGTCGTATGTTTAAGGATGTAAAGATTTGTTGCACAAAAAACACGTGGCAATTGTTTACAAACACTTTCTACATTTACACGTGATCATGTTATTGGCGCATTTTGATTGGATGCAGCGAGTTTTGACTGCAACCAATAAAAATCCTTACCTTGTGTCTCCAAAATTCTATCTCAATCCGCCAAGGGTGAAGAGAGCGGGAGTGGATCGTAACCCTTGGCTAGCGAAGATGCCAATTATCATGATTAATTCATAACTATAACATACCTTCTAACTGTCACTATTTGCTGGGGATTCTCCCCATGAAAGCTCCCAAGTGGAAATTTTCATAGAGCATTTATGTCCCAAATTTTAAACAAAACAGTTAATTTAATAATGACTATAGCCTACACTGGGCTACAGGCTAGTATAGGATTTTAAAAGTATGATGAAGCCTAAACACAACATTAAAATACATTTTAAGACGACCTTTTTTGCATTTCAAGTTGATTCAAGGAACAAAATGAATTAAAAAAAATGAACAGAATTTGATTTATATCCTTTGAAATTCTTTTAAAAGATATGAGCCATGAACAACTGAATTTAGTTGTGTCACAGGACTTAAATTCTAGTTTTTATCAATGCTAAAGTCTCATCATACTTTGCACCATCTGATTGGCCTCTAAATGTACACTCATTGGATATTTATCCTTTTTTTTTTTAAGTGGAAAAAAGTTTATTTAAATGCAATCAATAAAAAGAATATGAGGTATGATTGTCACTCAATGAGACAAAAGACCAAATGACACAGAAATTAACAACTATAGGTCACTGCATTGCAAGTATTGTTTTTTTCTACATAGAGATCAAACATGATTTGATGATTTTTATTGTAAATAATTTCCTCATTCTTATTTAAAAAATAGGGTATGGACATTGGTATTAATTATTATAAAGCAACAAAATAAGGTAGGAAAAGAGGTTCTGATTTGTCTTGGTCCAGAAATGTCTACTGCTTTGCCAAACTGTCTATTAATCATGTCTATGAAATATGTCTCCTACGGTGCCCAACTGTCTATTAAACTTGGAGCCGAATCATTTCCGAGCTGGTGACGAACTGTCTTGTAAAGTTACCTTATCTAAATAGCGCATGGTTGAGGGTAAGACTGGTTTCTGAGAAAAGTGTGCTTTTTACCTGTTAAAAGTACTTGACAAAGAACCAGTTTAAAATTATCGATTGCAAGTCTGAGGAGTCTTGAGATATAAAAAGTTTCAATTAGTTTCAGTTTAAAAAGGAAAGATGTCAAAACAAATCTTCTTTTCTTGTTTTTTTTTTAATAATTATACTTTGTTCATCAAAGTTGGATTAAAATTTATTTTCTGCAGAATGATTCTACTTGTCCCATCGGACAAGCTTGGTATAGCTTTCACTTGTCTGACCTTTTTAACCTCTGGTACCAGACAATCGGACAAGCGTTATTGTCGAGGCCTGTCATGCCTGTTAGATGTAAATGATTAGATCAATATTTGATTAAAACCTGTTGTTGAAAAAGTAAAATACAAATTTTCAATAAAAAATGGAATGTGCAAGGTATATATATTAAATATTAACAATAAAACAAAATTAACAGAATAATGTAAATATTTAAACCTGAAAAAAATGTATATGTGTCAGTGGCGGATCCAGAACTTTTCATAAGCCAATGATAAGGGGGGCCTCCCCCTGGATTCGACTGTGTGTTTGCCAGATTTCTATTGTAAGTAAAATACAATACTGACCTGCTTGATCTGCCATCTCCTTGTATAAATCATTAACATGATTAACGTGATCTATGTCTTATATTTGTAAAATTTATTTAAGCTCTGAATTAGTTTATTTATATTACAAGTTCTCTGGGACCTCCATGGATGAAAATTTAATAATGGAGTAGCTTTTACCATGACAAAACCCTGCCTCTATCATGTCTATAGACTATATATATATATATATACGGTGTGGCGTGATCATTTTTTTAACACATTTTTAACATTGAATATGTTAACTTGTAAGAACCAGGGTATACATGTATATTGTTACTTATACATTTGTATTTTATGTAGATAAAACTAGTAAAAATCATTAAAACATTTACCTCGGGGCAGTGACTTTTGTAGCGCCCTCACGCTTTGATAGTTCATTTGTATCTGTCCTAAATGTGTCCCAAATATTTGCCACTGAACGTTAAAGGTGTTAAAAAAATGAACATATTTTTCAACAACAATTAATAAAAATATGCTGTCCCAATTATTTAACACTCAAATTGTATCTTTTCTTTTTCAGAAGTGATAATTACGACAACTACAATAGTGGAGGAGGTGGTCAAAACAGAGGATATCGAGGTGGTGGCGGAGGGGGTAGAGGTGGTGGGGGTGGCGGTGGTGGACAGAAGCCTCTACCCACTGAACCCCCTTTCACAGCATATGTTGGTAATCTACCCAATGGATTAGTGCAGGGAGATTTAGAATTAATATTTAAAGATTTACGAGTAAGTATAAATTGAATTAGATCCTGATACATGCCTGCAATGAACATGATGAAAAGTCTGTAAATTCATGTTAAAGAAATAATCATTTGTTAACATTTTTAAAAGGTTTCAGACAATTAGCATTTATTATGCTTGTATAGACTGTTTTATTTGGCACATCTAGATAAACTCAAGTTTTCATGTTATTCAACATCAGTCTTGCTGAAGCAGATCTAGTAATCTTGCTTTTAGATTCTGATTTTTCAGCTAAATAAATTCGTAACTTCATTAAAATCTGATATCATCATATTTATAATTATTTTTATTTAGGGTGTTCAAACAGCAAAATTGTCCATTGCAATCGTAACAATGAATTGGAAAAAAACAGTAAATATTATATGAAATATGGTAATATTATATGAAATACGGTAGTATTATATGAAATATGGTAATATTATATAAAATATGGTAATATTCAATATTGTATTATTTTACAGGTTAGAAGTGTACGGCTTGTAAGAGACAGAGATACAGATAAATTTAAAGGTATGATATATTCTTTTCAATTGAGCAATTCTCCCAACATGGAAATTACTGATTTGAAGACAGAGTTGATGTTCAAACTACAAAATATATACAGAAAAATAGATTTCTTAATATCCTTAGCAACAAATACTGGTGACTGGTTGTGAAAACATGAATGTTAAAATAAGCTATTTGTGTTTTGAGATTTAAACATGTTAATACATGTTAATACATGCATGTAAATTCAACCGTAGATGGAAAACATAAATTTTCACATACATGAATGGTTGCTCAAAAGCAGTGTTGAGGCCACTCATCTATGAGAAATTCATTGGAATATAATTGGGCTTAATTGAAAGGTAAATATCCCAATACATCTAATACTGCATCTGTGTCTGTAAAAGCCAATAAAATGATTGGTTAATGCATAAACACTTGAATCTGTTTAGAGAAAACTATAAGTAAAGAATTTTTACAATTTTTTAAAAATAACAATTCAAGAGGATAGGTTTTGCTGAAGTGAAAACTTTCATTTAAAATTTGTAGCATTATTTATATGCTGTGTTTTCTGTATTTGCAATAAGTTATCTGGCTTTTTTGTCCAACAAAGTTCAACAATAGTATAGCAAGTGGGCGCAACAAACATTTATGAATTAAGAGTATTTGTATGTTTATTTTCAGGCTTTGCTTATGTAGAATTTGAAGATTTAGATTCATTGAAAGAAGCTCTCACCTATCATGGTGCAGTAAGTAAACAATTATACTTATTTGTTGGAATGAAGACCAAAGGGCAGTAAATAGCATTTGAGTAATTTTATACTAATTATAAAAAAAGAAGATGTGGGGTGATTTCCAATGAGACAACTCTTCACAAGATACCAAATGACACAGCAATTAACAGCTAACGGTCACCGTACAGCCTTCCACAATGAGCAAAGCCTGTACTGCAGAAACACCGACACTGAGCTTTACCATGACTGACAAGACTGTAGCCAATTAATGGCCAGAATCCTTCACTTGAATTTCAAATATCTGTCATGCAGTATAAAAATCAAATTGTTGCTTCTTAATATCCTACAGACACATATTTATAAAATAACTTCAGGCTGTTCCATAAAAACATACATGAGACCCAAGGAAGGCACTTCCAAATCTCAACTATGGATGGGTGTCATCTATGTTTTTGCATAGTGGAAATGTATGTGAAATTTTGATTTGCCTCTATAGGTGGTTACCCTATTTTTAAAGTGCCTTCCCTGGGTACCGTGTATGTTTTAAAGGAATAGCCCTTATCGAAGAATTCAAATATAGAAAAATAATCTACAAGTGACAGAACACATTGATTCACAAATGTGCATAGTAAAGTAAAGATTGCATGTTTATTTATTATGTAGTCTTTAACATTGCATTCACAACATTTTATATTACAATTTTAATGCTTCAGTTATTTGAAGACAGAAATCTGAGAGTTGATATTGCAGAAAGTAGAGATCGAGGGAAAGATAGGGGCAGAGGTCGTGGAGGTCAAGGTAAATGTTTTAATGGATAAGAATCCTTGAACAAGTAAATCATTATAAAGATAATTGTAAGCAGTGAGTCAGATACAGAACAAAGAGAACAAATTTGAAATTATTTTAGATTGTGCAAGAAGATCTAGAGAATCTTATTTTTTTATTAATTGGTTTTAAACTCAAATTAAAAATTAAAAACAAATGTTTTTAAATATGATGACAGTGGAAAAATAATTATACTTTATAATATCATGTTTTTTTAAGCATTTTCAAATTGTTGTTTAACTGTCAGCTGTATTTCAGGAGGTTTCCGTGGAGGTAATAGAGGAGGAGGAAGGGGTGGACGAGGGGGCATGGATGGAGGAGGTGGATGGAATGACAGGGGTAATGATGATGGACAATTTGGTGATCGGCGAGGAGGTCGAGGAGGGGGTTACAGAGACCGAGGAGGATTTGATGGTGGCAGTAGAGGAGGAGGAGGAGGAGGGTACGATCGTGGAGGTGGTGGATCTTTTGGAGGTGGTGGCAGATCAAGACAAGACCGTCCACCTATGCGGGAAGAGGAATTTCGTGAACCATCTCCAGGTAATTTATGGCAACATAATGTATACAACATGTATGACATGAGTATAGAGTAGAGAAATCTGTGGAAGGATTGCCAATGTTACAACTTACCACTTAAGTTCAAATGATGTAGACTATAGTTCACTCCACAGTCTTCAACAAAGAGAAAAATCCTTACCCCATAGCAAATAAAATTGAGAATGGAAATGGGGAATGTGTCAAAGAGCCAACAACCCGACAATAGAGAAGACAACAGCAGAAGGTCACCAACAGGTCTTCAATGCAGCGAGAAATTCCCGCACCCGGAGGCGTCCTTCAGCTGGCCCCCAAACAAATATATATACTAGTTCAGTGATAATGAACCCCATACTAAACTCCAAATTGTACACAAGAAATTAAAATTAAAAATAATACAAGACTAACAAAGGCCAGAGGCTCCTGACTTGGGACAGGCGCAAAAATGCAGCGGGGTTAAACATGTTTATGAGATCTCAACCCTCCCCCTATACCTCTAGCCAATGCAGAAAAGTAAACGCATAACAATAAAGTATGAAAAAATCCCTGAAATGACAATTCAAGCAAGAAAACAACCTGATCTATGTACAAAAAAAATATATATACAGCGACAAAAGAAAACCACTGAATAACAGGCTCCTGATGTTGGACAGGCACATAAACAGAATGTGGCTTGGTAGTAATGATAATTGATGCCCTACCCCAAATTATAGTTTTGACCCCAATTTCATGGTCCACTGAACATAGAAAATGATAGTGCGAAGTTCAGGTTAAAGTGTGGTCAAGGTAGTATTTGATGAAGTTAAAGTTACATCAACTTGAAACTTAGTACACATGTTCCCTATGACTTGATTTTTCTAATTTTAATTCAAATTAAAGTTCTGACCCCAATTTTCACGGTCCACTGAACACAGAAAATGATAGTGCGAGTGGGGCATCCGTGTACTATGGACACATTCTTGTTTGTGATAATCAGTTTTGTTCAATGCTTTATAGCATTCATGTGAATCAGAACTAAATAAATCTGTGTCACCAAGAAGCTAAGAATATATGATGACAAATGCCTGAATCAAACATAACCAAATTTTAAGAGTCATTACATAGGCGGATCCAGGGGGCCCCAGGGCCCCCCCCCACTTTTTTGTTGATTTTATAGGGAATCTACTAAGCATGACTGGAGTGGACTCCCCTTAGGTCAGTTTATGAAAAGTTCTAGATCCGCCACTGTTATTTTGTTTGCAAATATTTGATATATAAATCATAGTTTGATTATTTATTCAGAATCTGCAGCAGCAAGGCCTAAACTAAAACTGAAGCCAAGAACAGTAGCGGCTCCAGTACTACAGAAGAGTGAAGCTGAACGTAACACTAGTATATTTGGTACTGGTAAACCACGTGAAGCAGCTGCAGATGCTGAAAGTAAAACTAGAAGTAGAAACGTTAGTGAAGGAAGTAATCAAGAATAGCTGTGTAAATACTTATGTGTCGAGGTAGGTTATATACTTATGTGTCGAGGTAGGTTATATACTTATGTGTCGAGGTAGGTTAGATACTTATGTGTCGATGAAGGTTAAATACTTATGTGTCGAGGTAGGTTAAATACTTATGTGTCGTGGTAGGTTAAATACTTATATGTCGATGTAGGTTAAATACTTATATGTCGATGTAGGTTAAATAATTATGTGTAGGTTAAATACTTATGTGTAGAGGTAGGTTAAATACTTATGTGTTGAGGTAGGTTATATACTTATGTGTTGAGGTAGGTTAAATACTTATGTGTCGATGTAGGTTGAATACTTATGTGTCGAGGTAGGTTAAATACTTATGTGTCGATGTAGGTTAAATACTCATGTGTCGTGGTAGGTTAAATACTTATGTGTCGATGTAGGTTAAATACTTATGTGTCCAGGTAGGTTAAATACTTATGTGTCGAGGTAGGTTAAATACTCATGTGTCGTGGTAGGTTAAATACTTATATGTCGATGTAGGTTAAATACTTATGTGTAGGTTAAATACTTATGTGTCGAGGTAGGTTAGATACTTATGTGTCGAGGTAGGTTAAATACTTATGTGTCGAGGTAGGTTAAATACTTATGTATCCAGGTAGGTTAGAAACTTATGCGCCTATGTTGGTTAACAGGGCTTTCCATAAGAATTGTAGTAGTAGGCTAAATTATAATTATAGGTGGCTTTCACATGCGTCTGCTTTGAAAAATCTTTGAGATTTTTTATTTTTTTTTGTGTAGTGTCAGTTCTTCATTATTTTCTTTACATTATGCTGAGAATTCATTTGCTTTTAAAGAAGTTTTTGATAATAATAATAAATATTATTGTAATAAAATTTTAATTTAGCCTACTACTTAATTTTTATGCCCCACCTACGATAGTAGAGGGGCATTATGTTTTCTGGTGTGTGCGTCCGTCTGTTCGTTCGTCTCTTTGTTCGTCCGTCTGTCCCACTTCAGGTTCAAGTTTTTGGTCAAGGTAGTTTTTGATTAAGCTGAAGTCCAATCAATTGAAACTTAGTACACATGTTCCTTATGATATGATCTTTCTAATTTAAAAGCCAAATTATACATTTGACCCCAATTTCACGGTCCACTGAACATAGAAAATGAAAGTGCGAGTTTCAGGTTAAAGTTTTTGGTCAAGGTAGTTTTTGATGAAGTTGAAGTCCAATCAACTTGAAACTTAGTACACATGTTCCCTATGGTATGATCTTTATAATTTTAATGCCAAATTAGATTTTTAACCAATTTCATGGTCCATTGAACATGGAAAATGATAGTGCGAGTGGGGCATCCGTGTACTTTGGACACATTCTTGTTTATGATTAAATTATATAGGTTATATTTCTCTTTATCTACCTGTATGATATCATCTCTGTCCTTGAAGACATTTAGATGATAGACATGATAGATGAAATATTTTAGTTTATTTCTATAATAATCCAATTTATTAAATATCTTGGTTGATTTATTTTGCATAACTACGTTCATTTGTAAAAAAAATAACCCCCCTTTTTCTGAAAAGACTTGTACACATATTTCAATCAAACAATTATTTCTCAAGCATTGTCATAAAATTGATATATCTCCTCTGATTTTCTCATTTTTGTTAACTGTTCAGTAAGTAGGAAACTAAAATCATTTGGAACTTATGTTATTTATTTGTTGTCGACAAATATTTTACTTTCGTTTTTAGCTCACCTTTTCTTAAAGGAAATGTGAGCTTTTCTCATCACTTGGCGTCCGTCGTTGTTGTTGTCTGTCGTCGTTAACAATTTTTCAAACATCTTCTCCTCTGAAACTACTGAATGGATTTGGATGAAACTTAGCATGATTGTTCCTTAGATTATCCTGCACAAAGCTTGTGCCTTGATTTTTGATCCGTCAAAAAACATGGCCGCCGTTACTTAAAATAGAACATAGGGGTCAAATGCAGTTTTTGGCTTATATCTCAAAAACGAAAGCATTTAGAGCAAATCTGACATGGGTAAAAATGTTCATTAGGTCAAGATCTATCAGCCCTGAAATTTTCAGATGAATCAAACAACCCATTGTTGGGTTGCTGCCACTTAATTGGTAATTTTAAGGAAATTTTGCAGTTTTTGGTCATTATCTTGAATATTATTATAGATAAAGATAAACTGTAAACAGCAAAAATGATCAGCAAAGTAAGATCTACAAATAAGTTTATTTGACCAAAATTGTCAATTGACCCCTTAAGGGGTTATTGTCCTTTAATGACAATTTTCACAATTTGTTCATCATATTTGCTAACTTTAAAAAATCTTCTCCTCTAAAACTACTCAACCAAATTCAACCAAACTTCAACTGAATGATCAGTAGGGTGTATAAAATAAAGTTTGTGTTTTTTTTCTATTTAGTCAAAAAACATGGCCGTCATGGCTAAAAATAGAACACAGGGTAAAATGCAGTTTTGGGCTTATATCTCAAAAACTCCAGCATTTAGAGCAAATAAGACAAGAAGTTAAAGTATTTATTAGATCAAGGTCTACCTGTCCTGAAATTTTCAGACGAATTGGGTAACTGGTTTTTCAGGTATAATGCCCCTGAATTGATGATTTTAAAGAAATTTTGCAGTTTTTGGTTATTATCTTGAATATTATTATAGATACAGATAAACTGTATATAGCAAAAATATTAAGCAAAATAAGATCTACAAATAAGTCAATTTGACCAAAATTGTCAATTGACCCCTTAAGGAGTTATTGGCCTTTAATGACTTTTTTTCACAATTTGTTCATCATGTTGACTTACTTTAAAAAATCTTCTCCTTTGAAACTGCTGTATCAATTTCAGCCAAACTTAGGCTAAATGAGTTTCAGAGTATCTAGTATAAATTTTATATTTTATTTCCTTGTATGTCAAGAAACATAGCTCCTATGGCTAAAATAGAACATAGGAGAAAATGATTTTTTTTTGCTTTTGAAGAAAATAGGACGATTCAAAGAACATTTAAATAAATTGAAAAGCCAAAATAATCATTGATGAGAGATTTAACCAAAAAAATTAAGGTGAGCGATTCAGGCTCTTGAGAGCCTCTTGTTTACCTTCATCTCTAAACACCAAGTGGGCTTTGAAAAAGGAACTACATGAAAAGGTACTGTTCCAGATTCTTAACAATATTATTAGTTACATGGTGTGTTAGTGACCTAATACAATATATATGGGATCAGTAAATTCAATATGGGGTGAGATCGAAGCTCGAAACCCCATATAAAATTTACTGACCCCATATATATCGTATTAGGTCACTAGCACACAGTGTAACAAATTTTTCTTACAAGCTACGGTATCTTTACATGTGGAGTTTTGACTAGCAGAATACTATACAGAACACAAATGCAAACAATATCATCTTTTTAGCTTTAAATGTGTTTTATGAATTTATTTCAATCGTCCATTTCATGTATCAGTTTCTTCCTTTGTTGAATACTTCCAGATTTCTTTTTTTGTTTTGAAAGGGAAGTAACTTCGTTATGCCAACCATAACAACTTATTAGCTTTATTTATGTTTTATGAACTTATTTTAACCTTCCATCATAAATTTTTGCGTCTGTTGAATCCTTTCAGATTTTCCCTCAACACTGTGTTGTTTTTATAAACCGTATTGTTTTTAATAAAGGCATCTTTTTTGTTTTGAAAGGGAAGTAACTCCTTCTTAACCCCATATGGTAACTAACCCTATATTTTTTAGGACACCCTATATCAAATATACATAGTCACCACGTGTAGTCCTTTAACCAATCATATCTCTATAAATCTATAGGAGGTAAGATAATATATATTACACTTTCATTTATTTGACTGATATTATTTCATAACATACTATTGTCGATTTAGTATCTACGCTATATTCAGTGTATAACTTATATATTTTTTTTTTTCAGAAACTCAAACGTGCTCCATTGTCTCACTATTCTCAAGATGTCCATGTGGCCAGCGCTTACCAAGAATTACATGAATTATGACCAACACGGAGATTTTCAGATTGTTACTGATGTTAATAAACATATATTTTTCTACCCAACTTTTATTTCCAATGAAATTGTTTTTTTCTAACCTTGTTTGAAATTAGGCCATTTGTTCCTTAAGCATACTTTTATAGCTTTTTATCAGAAGAGTTGGGAGTCTTGATGATGATCTTTTAATTGCAATGTATGTTAGTTAGATAGGAAATAGACATTTTGTTATGGTTGTGTTTAAAACAGTTAGTCAATTTAGTGAATTTAAATTCTATCAAACAAGAATACTTCTTAGTAGTTAACAGATGTAGGGAAATTTGAATATTCAAAATAAAATTTTCTTTTACCCGTATGCCATAACGGTCACTGTTGTATCTATTCATCCCTCAAGATTTTTATGTCTGCTTTTTTTAAGCTCATGAATCAATTTGAATGTATGCTAATGCTTTATATCTGTTAAGATTTATCCATATAAGACTTCCTGTTCAAGTCAAATGGTGATTAAGTTCGTCTTTTTTTCAATGAAATTTATAAATAGAATCATACATAAACATGTTTTTAAGTAATTCGTTTATAAATTTTCTCAGGATGATTTTTTTGAAAATCAGGATAACAGATTTTAATTCTATTTTCTTTTGCAATTCAGTTTTCCATATTAAAAATATTAGAAATTCTAAAGAAAAGCGCTCCATTCCTTTGCATTTATTCAAAAACCATCTCATTACAAAAGATAAAAAACTATATCTTAATCATTTATATGGATGAGTAATTGATACATTTATTTATTGTTTAGATGATAAATTTTGAAGATAATATAGAAAGACCCATAAATATCATGGCATGTAAATTTTTTCATATATAACAAGTGCTTGGTGTTTGTTGACAAGATTTTGTATATATATATTGTTACAATTAAGTGACTATTATATTGTGAGTAAGGGCTGTTTGTTTGAGAAGAATATATATCATTACATATTATGTGTTAGTGATGTGTTCTTTGTTCTTGGCTTTTGTTTTTTTAGTCCTTGGTTGCTTTTCAGACATTTATTATTTAAACTGCAAACATTCAGCTGTCTAACTCAAATTATGTACATTATATAAGTTACCATTTATGCGTTAACCAATTTCTTGGTCATGTTGTTAAATAATTATATATTTTCTCCAGTGCTATTGAAATACATTGTGAGGTGCTGAAATTAGTATTTGTTTGGTCAAAAACATACGATTCAGGTGACTCTACAATAGAAATGCCTTTATTTACCTCGGCAATGTTAAATTCAACACCTAAAACAGTTTGAATGCTCTAGAGAAATGTTAAAATTAATTGAACAACTGGCCAAAAAATTGGTTAGTATGTAAATGGTTCTTGGTGTTATACATTTAGTGCTGCTATTCTTTGCATAAATACACACACACATTGTTTGAACATTGAGGTTTTATAAGTGAAGGACTAAGTAATATTGAAGTGGGCATTTTCCTATTGTATTACATAAAATTGTGAAATACAATTAAAATGAAGACTTGTTTTATATAACATGGAATTTTTGGAGCAAATATTTTATTAAATTTCAATCTTAAATATAATTTCATACTTTTGTTTTATTGACATTGAAGTAAAAAAACTAGAGAAACTCGAAAATTTGAATAAAAATATATGTGTGATGTTTGTCAATGAGACAACAACCAAACAATACAAAAAAACCCATAAAAATATTGAGGGGATTGTTCAGAAACCAGATGCATCATTGAAATAAAACCAGGTCGATGTAAATTGTTATTTTTAATACAGTATTCACACTGTCTATTTATTTGAGACAGTTTGATGAGTTTCCACGAAAAGTATAAAGATAGAAATATGATCCTAGTTTCAAATTTTAAAATAAAAAAAGGTCTTCAATGTTGATGTCGAAAGAACAGCAAATCCTCTGTTTGAGAAATTTCTTTGATAATTGGCCAACGTCATTTTCAGGCTGGGGGCAGGGGAAGGAATTTGTGAGGTTATATCACATTACATCTAGTCAGAGGGGTGTCTCTGTTATTATAAAAGATTACACTTCATTTAATTTTTTTATTATTTTTTATAATTTTTATTTTACTACAATATTACAGCATATGATATGCCCTTACTTTCTTAAAAAAAGATAATGTTCGTTAAAAATTGCTGAAGTATCAAAAGTATTAAGGTTCCTTCCTTGTTGAACTAAGTTGTTTGTTGACATTTAAATGTGTAGGAAATATTGCATACATTCATGACAAGATGAGGGTGGATACGACAAGCTTTGTTAGTAGGTTTGATTATCGCTGTTGATATTAGCTGGTTTATCCCTCATTGTGTACATAATAAATGTGTTCAAATGTACATGAATTGTATATGCTGTACAGATTGCACTGTACAAATAATAATAAATTTGTAACATATCAGTGTTTTTTGTGTCTTTATGGGAGGTTGTACATTATAACTATGACCATTTAAGGGAATCATGTAGTGTTTGTTGTGTCTGTTACTGCACCAAATACACATTTGGAAAGGGAATGTCTTATAAAAAATAAGTAAGTATATTCAATATACTAGTAATATGATAATTGTATTTTCATACATTTACCTAGAAAGAAATGGCTACTGCACTGGTGATATCCTTGAGATTTAACATTGAACCATAAGAGGTTTTATATAAATCCAAGACCTAAAGTGAACTTTAAAGAATAGATATAACAATAGAACCAAAAGTTTTGCTTAAAGGTGGCAGTGATGAGAAAATTCAAAATTTGGAAGCAGCTTCATGAATTAATGAGCTCTGTTTAGTTATCTCATTTAAACATATAATTGATGTAGTATAATAAAAAAAATCAATACATGTAGTGAGTTTTACTACAGACATATTTTTGGTGTAAATGGTTATCAAAGGTATCAGAATTATAATTAAGTACGCAGATGTGCGTTTTGTCTACATCAGACTCATCAGTGACGCTCATATCAAAATATTTACAAAGCCAAACAAGTACAAAGTTAAAGAGCATTGAGAATCAAGAATTTCAAAAAGTTGTGCCAAATACGGCACAAGATGACTACAACAATAAAGCTTCATGTTTTTTCTTCATTAGTGGTTGGTGTTTAAAAAAACGAAGCTAATGTGGCATATTTGTAACTGACAAAGCACCTTTGACTGTTTCAAATTATTTCTGGCTATTGAATAGCTGACCTTTTTTTTATCACTTGGCGTCTGTCTCTGCCTTGGTCTGTTATCTTTTTAAAAAAATCTCTTCTGAAACTACTAGGTCAAATTTAACCAAACCAGGCCACATTATCATTGGGGCATCTTAGTTTAAAATGTCTCTGATTCAACCTTCTTAGTTCTAACCAAGATAACCAACATGTTTTAAATTGAAAATGGGAGTAAAATGAAAGTTTGGTATATTATTGTGTAAATGGCGAAAATCTGACGGGAGTTGAAATGTTGAACGCTACCAATTGTCTAAAATTTGTTTTCATGTCTATTATCTTTAAAACTATAATAAATAAAGAAAACCTTTTAAATTGCAAAAATCATTGTTTTGTGACATACTTTTAATAGGTGAGTGCTTGTTTTCAAAAGGGTGCTTTTTAACGACTTTAATGCACAAACCTAACATGCGGCCTTTTAAACTTACTTACTTGTGTCACTGATGATCGAATCTTTTGCAGACGAAGCGCGTCTGGTGCAAATACAAAATGTCAATCCTGGTATCTATGATAAGTTTATTTAATATATCATTCAAAAGCTGTATTTTCTGTTCTATTTTGGTCGGACCTCTATAATTCATACTGTGCAATTTTCGTTCAAACAAGTACAAAGGTCACTACTGAACACTTTAAAAATTTTGCTAGAATTAAACAAAATGCCCTTTTCTAGTACTTGTATGTTAATTTTTGTTTGTAAAAGTTATCTGATCCTTACAAATAAACGAACATAGTTCCAAATCAAATGCAAACAAAATTGTTGATTTCGCAATATTTACAGAAAATAACTTTTCATGAAAAAAATAACTTCCAAAAAAGATAAAATTGCCATACAAGCTAAATGCTTCCTAGGGTTTGAATATGTATATGTCAAAAATAGAAGAGATTCATCGATTATAGGCCTATTGAATTTTTAGAAAGTTTTAAGATTTGAGTCTTTCATTCTATTCTTGATGGTAGTTTTATCATATATCAGCTAATTTAACATCTGTTCTAACACGATATCATTATTCAGAAGACAAAACTTTCAAAATGCTGGCGTTTTGTAAAATAAGATATTGTCTGTCACCTTTCATCGTGATTTGACGGAAACTACCTCAAAAATATTTTACGACCGGGAAAAAATAGTACGAATGATGGGCTTCCGAGTGGTATACGAATAAGCTGTATGTAAGGTGGGTGCATTAAAATAAATTTTTGTTATTATTTTCACTCGCCTATAAATATCACCCAATTTGAAAGCTCTAATATCGTATCAACTTTCTTAAACTTGAAAAGTGTACAACAAGGAAAACTTTTTTCATAATTTTTTATCGTAAAAACTTGTAGTTCTCAACATTTTTCCCTTGTCGAGTTTCGGTGCATTGTAATTAACAATAAAGCTGTACCTCCGGTCCTACATTTATAATCTACTAGTATGTTGCTATATAAATGTGCCTCAGTAAGCGTTAAGAGTTTATTTTTACTGTATATCTTTTCACTTGGAGGATCAAGATCTATGGAATATAAAAAAGAAAAGCGGTATGATTGCTTATGAGACAACTCTCTACAAGAGACCAACATGAGACAGAAATTAGCAATTATAGGTCACCATACCGTTTTCAACAATGGATCACAATGTGCCAAACCTATACCGCAGAGTCAGCTATAAAAGGCCCTGAAATAACAATGTAAAACAATTCAAACGAGAAAACTAACGGCCTAATCTATGTACCAAAACAAATTAATATATACCATATAAACAAACGACAACCACTAAATTACTGGCTCCTGACTTGGGACAGACACGTACAAAGAAAATGAGAAGTTTTCACATCTTATCTGAATTGGAGCAATTTAGAGTAAGCATTATCTACTTAGAATATTTTCCAACAATCTAAAACATTTCCATGAAAACTGAATGTACATGCATATGTTGTTCAGCGTTACATTAAAAAATAATAATAATAGCAAATGTTACATGTTTCTGTACATTTTTGAAACGAATCTAAGGACACCCAAATCCAAAATAGAATAAACTTTTTCCGAATGACAATATAAAGCGTAACACCAATTTAGTACTATTATGGTCAGGATCCTTATACATTTTTTTTTATGACATGTATATAGCCACTTAGAACGTGGCGACATCTTTCAAAATTGCAGTATATGAAATTTGATCATCTGCTTAGAAATAAACACAAATCACACATATGAAGTTGTGCTGGTCCGAAATTTAAGTAACAACATTAACGGTACTAATGTTCACCAATGAAATAAGATGCATATTCAGACTATTATGTCTCTTCAGTGATGCTCGATTCGAACATATTTGAAAATCAAAAAAATAAAAATAAGAAAGAAATGTTGAAGAGCGAATGATTGAACAAAAAAACAAAATAAAGACGTAATGTATATCCGAATCTGGACACGGAATCAAAGCCTTGCATGAAGGAGATATATTCCTTGGTTTTTAATGATTTCCAATGTTGAACATCATTAAATTTCAATGTAACAATAGCAATATATTCAATAATTTCAGTGATATCACAATTCACATGATACATTCACTAAAATGTTGTCTATAACTGAAAACCAAAGTATATTTCAGCATCAAAATGAGGATAAGTAATGCTTACGCGTTATAACGGTTTGGAAATTATCTGTATCACAGGAAGGAAAATATACCTTATCTCCTTGCAACATATACATGTTCCAAAAGATATGTTGGCAATTAATCACATGTGATGACAGTGTTATCGTTTATCTCGAGTTGACAATTTGATATTAGAGAAAAACAGACATTAATACATGATGAAGCAATTTGTTTTTATATTAGATTGTTCATATACAAACATTATAAGTATCCCTAATAGTGTTGTGTAATTAGAGAACGATGTATCTTCGGTCGAAACAGGATGGAATAAAAATGACGATTTCCTTTCACGTTTTGATATATTTATACGTTCTTCTAATCAGATATTAAAATTATAAAACAATGTATACAACCATAACACGTAACTGTTATAACTATGAATACAATAAACTTTTATAGTAGAATACTATATCATAACAAACAAAAATTGTCAAATTTGCCATTTACTTGGGTTCTTCATGTTCTTCCTGTTTGTAATTATGAGGTATTGAAACATTTTACATGATTGAATATAGCCGTAATTTATACAACAAAACGCATAATTTCTGATTGATAGCATTCAATACAATGACTAACATTACACTTTACAAATATCGTTATTAAAACAAAAAGACACAAGAGAAAATAAAGAATCCGTATATATCCTGTGAGCATGCTACTGTCTGTTCTTTGTCTGGCAGTATTATCATGATTATTTGAATACTTAAAAGTTGTTTTGGCTTTGAGACCGTACTTTATATTACATTTTACAAAACTATCCAAACTGTATGAAGTATTTTTACATCACAGATTATATGATGAAGATTTGAAGCAACTTGTATTTTCTGCTTAACATGTTGCATGAAATATAGTGAGACTCAATATATAAAAAATTTGTAAATACATCACTGAATAAGTTAAGTTTTATCTATTGTTTATTTTTTTCGTTTTGTCGAAGAAATAATATATCCTTCAGGTAAAATACCATGTTACGATCACAATCGTTAATAGGTACAGGAATGTATTCATGGATGCTCCTAAAAATAAAATAAAAACAATATTAATCGACAGTTTATGTATCAATAGATACTACACGTATTTCATAAAGACGCAGAAAAACTGCACAACCCTGGCTTGTGATTTTTTTTATTGGTACAAAAACACGAGAAGTCATTCGAACGTTTTTAAACTTTTTTAGTTATCATGATAATTTTTTACTGTGACTTGCCGGTTAGTAGGGCTCTCCACCTATTGCAACTTTTTCAAAATTCTGACCAAATTGCAATATGCCTTTTAAAACCAAACTGAAAAGTCAATAATAAAAAGAACTAGCTTCAGCAGTTGAAACCCACTGTTCAAGTTGTGAAAGTGCAAGGTGATAGAATAAAACATACAAATCCTATAAGACTCCAATTTCACTTTAATGTTGATGTGAATAGTTAGTCTAAAATTGTGTATAGACATTCAATTGTCATTTTGAATTGTCATTGTCATGCTAGAGGTGATAGGTTGTACTTTTGAATTGCAATAAAAATGTCCAAACTATGCATTCATACAAAAGTGTTCTTTATTCATAAAAACAAGACATTATTTGAATTTAAACATTTCATATTGAAACAAAATATGTTTTTCACATAACATTTAAGAGAATTAAAGTCTTCTAGGATTGTAAGTTTGCTTATTTTAAACACCTTGCACTTTCACAACTTGACAGAGCAGTATGTTCAAATTTCTGACCTGTTGAACAGTTTGGTTTTATAAAACAAATTACAATTGGGTTAGAATTCACAATTCACAATAACAATTATAAGCTTTCCTTGAAATGGTATCCACAAAGTTGTACAAAATGTCTCACTGTATCTGTACACAAAATAACGCAAAGCACCTTTTTTGTCTTTACTCTGCTTTGTGGATTTAAACCGTTTTGAAAGAAAACTAGCTACACACATATCTTTCGACTGTTGTATATTTATAATCATATATTATAAACTTCATCTAAATAATCTTGATAGAACAATAGCATGTCTTATACAAGTACTTCCATGTATAGATTATGTTTCTAGGGAACAAAGTAACATGCAATTACTATGAATCTAATTCTATAAAACACGGTACTATATGTACCCTTCACAATATCGTATTATACTAAATTAAAGACAGAGGTACATAAAACAAAATGTCTATGTCTGCACATATAATGGGACCGAAAATATTTAAAAGTTTTAAATAAAAGTTAGAACGTCAAAGCTAACCTAGTGCACTATGTTTAAAAAATATCAGAGTAATATAAATTACCATTGCATCATATCCATGATGCATTACAACAAGTCTCACCAGTTGAACTTCAAGTATTAGAATGAGTGACCTTTATGATGTTGACTCAAATGATAATCACTTTTAATTTTATCATAAAATTACACCATTATGCATAGTCCGATTAATAAAATAAATACCTGAAGAGCGATTTGACCTAACACTGTCATCAACAACAGTGAAAAAGGTTGACACCCTTTTCATGTAATGAGCCTTGTTGTTAGAGTTCTGAAAAGTATCCCTTCGGCTTCTTCCAATGGTGGTACTATTTTCATGCCAGCACTGAAATCACGATGAAAACAAAGTATGAAGCAGTTATACTAAACTCAAGGACAGCAAATGGAAATCTGAACACGTGCTAGCGGTTATATTTCTCATGTTTCTTACGAATTGTGTTTCTAGAATAATCTTGTACGGATAAACACGCAGGTATATCTGTATGCCACGTATATGCACCTCCTACCAAGGATACTCACGACTGATAATGGTATAACGAATGATTATCATGGTTGCAAAGACCTTATCAATCTCCTAATTGTATGACGTCACGTCATCGACACCAGCCACTATTGCAAAGGCTTTTTCGCCCCCCTTATTGTAAAACATCATGTCACCACGACTAACGTGAACACATCTACTTAAGCATACAATTACGTGTATATGTTATATGCATATCATATAAAGTTATAAAAAGACATAACTGAAAAACAGTAAAAGTGGCACTACCCAAATTTTAACGTGATTTTAGTTTTGTGGTTAACTGTATTGTGTCAAAGACTTTATCAATATCACACACTTTATCAACCTTTAACCAACATAACTTCTCGAGAGCTCTCGTGATTAAACTGATGTCTCGGGAAACGGATGTGATCTTGAAAAGGCCTTATACTATTATCTTGTTATCAAATCGTGATTTTGTTGTTGTTCTGTAACCACCTATGCGATCTTAAAGTGCGTCTTGCAGGATTAAGGACCGAGTCAAATCAAAGACTTAATACAACTGATATTTGCTGTTCTCCGATAAAAGTAACTGCATTATGAAGTAAAAGAAAAGACTGTGTGGATTGGAGTCATACTTATGTGTCCTAGTAAGGTGACAAGTCTTCCTACGGAATTTTTACCTGGCGAACTAGGAGGTTAGAAATCCGACTCAGCGAGTCGGTCTATACGTAACAGTGTTCATAATTAGATTGTCCTTATATGTTTTAGTATTGAAAATGCTTTTAATATTTTGCCTGACGTAAAACAGCCATCCATTATCCATCCTCCTGGTAAAAGAGCTGTTAATAAGATATTACTAATTTCTTTCCGGTGATCATAATGTTATATATTTTTCTTGAGATGATTTTCAGGTTGCTACGAAAATGTATGTGGAACTATCAATGTCGATATATATAAGACTACCAGTATTATTTTTATGAATATATTGTTCAAAGACCAATTATTTAAACTTTATATACAGTTTTATCTACCTATTTCGTCAGATTTTTTTGTTTGCTGCCAGCATATTGATGTTGGACAACCAACGTTCATGTCTTTGTATATTGTATGACATTATATTGTAACATGGCTTAACAAATTTTTTAGGAAAACATATCAAATACTTTCTCCAATTCCTCAAATTTATTCTTATAATTGTCGTTATTACTTTCATAGAGAAGTCTGAAACGCTATCCATTCACATCAATTTCCCAATGAGGCGTCACCAGAACATGCAGTAAACAGTAGCCCTTTGTTGACATGCACAATTATTTTTTCCGGTAATTTCTTATTAGTTTGATGTCAATAAAACATTATAACTCTTCAAAGAGTCGAAATAATAAGGTTGTAATGCATAGCTTACGTGGTTAATATATTCAATTAGATTTAATCCATAAACCTAATTTTCAAAAAGCGGGAAATATCTCCGTCAATATTTTTTTTATATTATGAAAGTACATTTTTCTAGCTATGTTTGGTTCAAATTAGTTTCATATTTAAATATTTTGTTTTGTTTTAGACATGTTAACTACAACTACACCCGTTTGGCTATACACATACGTAATAAAATCCAATAAACTCAAATTGAAATTGAAATAACTGGCAATCAAGTAAACAGTATATGTATGGTGCATTCTAACTATACCTAAATTTGAATGGCCCTGTACTAAAACAGGACTTAATGCCAACAGCAATTGTCGCCATATGAACGTAAGAAACATATTCCAAAGATGTCTACAATTTGATTTTTATTTTTGTTGAATAACTTTCAATAACTTCTCATCGGTTACGTTCAAAACCATCATTTGCACAAAAAAAGATGAATTTGAGACGACAAATATTTGAGAGTTGTAAAAATCTGAGAGACCATAAAATCGTAAAATTTAAAATGAATCAACAAAGAGAATAGAATGAACGAACTATCCTCTATTTTCACCTATTCTACAATATATATAATCGTACTTTGAAACTCTGTAAATTTCATTGACACCATCACAAATTGGTTGATCCATACGATGTGCATGTGTCTATACTAACTAAGGACATGTTTTCCGCGTCTTAGATTTTGGGTTTGCCATTTATGCGGGGTTCACACATTGCCGATTATTGCTCCCGTTTGAGATCAGACAGCGATACGAAACGAAAAGTGAATAAGTCGGATAACTATCCTCAATTATCTGGAATGTCCTATCATCGTCTGAACGCAGTCGTTTAAGTTCGTAACAGATTCCTACGGGTCGGGAAGGAACTGAATAGTTCGGCAAAGCACCCCTACAGTTAGGTGCGTCCCGTAACATTCGGGGAAACTCAGCCGATTTAGTTTAGTCCGATTACAATCGTGCCTATGTCGTGACAGATTCTGCTGTATCGGATCACAATCCTAACAATGTTCTGTGTGTTCTGGACGGTGTCCTGTGGAACGGGAATGATCTGAAGAAATTTTGTATTGCTTTTTTTCTGCCAATTGAGTCCAGATTGCATCCAGATCTTGTCGATTGCGAACCCTTCCGGAACAGTCCCGTTATTAATACGAAATTCGTGAATAATACCCACGTCAGAGTCCCGACAATTACAGAATACAATACGACTGAGACCAGATAAAGCCGTTTGCAATGCGATAGAGCGGACCGTGATAGGATTACGTTCCGACAGTACCTTTTGATCCAGATTAAGCTGACAATTTTCGAACGGATAACTTCCGTCAGCGTCGGTTCACTGTCTGGTTACTGTCCAATCTCTGTCGGATTACATTCGGTAGAATCGGGACGCAGTCGTAACAGGCTCGGTCGAAATTTACCTGGCGAAAGATACAATTTGGATTAGAAGCTGATTGAGAACGGGATTATCGGGATAAATTCGCTTGGAATATCGGCGCTTCCTGAACAATATCTGATTGTTGTCGTGATTAAATTATTTGTTTTACAAATTCTAATTAAAGTTTGAATTTCCATTCACGATTCACAGGATCTTGATCAGACTTTTGACAAATTTTAATCTATTTTGTACGAGTTTTTATTAACTTTTGAGTAAACAAACTAGTAACTAAATATACAAAAGAAACGATACAAGACCTTTTTTCAAATTAAATATAAAGTTTTGCGTTCATTTGACCAATATCGAAGGTAGTAATACTTAATCATTATGGAAATATAAATCCGTTTAAAAATAAATATGTTTTTGCTTTCGTGACGTTTTTTCGCGTTTTTTTTTTACAAAATTTACACAAAACGACTATCTTAAGAACAGAAGTTCCAACTAATGATGCCAACCTCTCATTTGAAGGTAAAGACCGTGTTTGCCATCAATTTGTTTTTAAAAATCATACAGTTTCTTCGTTCATTTGTTAAGCAAAGTTCGATGTATACATTATCAACTGATTTACCATAGACAGTACGTGTAAAGTGATATTCAAAAAGCGGTTACAATCTTAAAACTAATCTGAAAGGTTTCAAATTTACTGTGTGTTGTTTTCATATCTAAAGCATTGATTTGAGGCGAAAAAAAAAATAAAATATTTTGCATTTTTGGAGATTTCAAAAAACATTTTTTCCCCAAAAAATTTGAAAAAAAACAATATTTCAACCCATTAGTTACAACATGATCACAACTTGATTAGCATATTGAATAGCTTTAAACAAATTTGAAATTTTATTTAGTACTTAAAAAGTTATGTGTCGACTTTTTATTCAACTTTCCGCCAAACTAATTTGCACCCTATGATCGTATACACGGAATTTAGATACTTTCCGACAAGTTTTGATTTTCATTATCACATGTGCATACATTGCAAATGAAAGCTTTTTAAAGCATTGTAACTCATTTTGTTTTATATTTAATACTTTTTGATAAATTTTATTTCAAAGTCGTGTATCGTTTCTTTGTTGACTAGTACATTATAGCAAGACAATGAAAAAACAGGTTTACCTGTGTCTGGCATGTCGAATCTAATTCTGGACAGAAATGGGCTGAACATTCTATCAAAACTCTGTTTGAATTGGGGAAACGAAATGCATACATTTTAATTGAAATTAAGTTGGTTTCAGAGTCATCCTTTTTCCACATGTTCTCTAGATAGGCTGTATTTTTGGAAGAACAAGTATCGCTGTAAAAAACAAAGTGTTTTTTGTGAACATAGCATCATAAAATAACTGGATCCAAATTCAGCTTTAATCAAAATGCTAGACTATATAGATAACTGGTTAATGTGATTTCAGAAAACGTTCATTTCAGAAGAGAGAAAAAGCTCATTACTATGTCATTTTTTTAACAGATGATTAATCTTGGTAAATATGTTCGTTTACGAAATTAAAGTTTCAATTCCGTTTTTATAAAAACATTTTTGTTTTGGAGTTTTAAGTCATATATATATATTAAATACATTTTTTCTTGTGTTTTTAAATTGGTCAACATTTTTTGAATCAAATTGTATTGAAAAGGGACGGACTAATATCTCTACCTTATATGTTTCTGTTTATTTTACAAAAATAACCCTAATCCTACATTATTTCGACTTTTACTTAAGTTTGTTAACTGTAAACGCAAAACTTATTATATAAGTTTCTTTTGTTATTTTCAAGATATATAAAATTATTCATTATATCGGTTTATGGCCATGACGATGTCAGTTTCCCTTTGACTTAGAGTTGTGAATATCCCCTTGGTATCTCCAGCCATTCATTGATTGCTATTTTGTAATAAATGTATGTCTTGATAGTTTTATGTGAAAATAAAAGAAAGAAATAAGGTCCATGTTATACTTTACTACAACAAGAAGTCAATTGAGAGAATCAATTGACCAAACAGTTATATCATATACAAAATGTTCCAATTGTATTTGATCTTACCTTGACCAGAGCTCTTGACTTGTTGACGATATAACCGCACCTGCGTAGGCAGTACATTTTAAAGGGTCAACTATATAACCATCTGGGAAAAAAGTTGATCATTTCACTTTGTTTCAGCAAAAACATATTTTAATACAACTGTAACATGTGTAATTAGCACGTTTTTTTTTTAATTTAAAGGCACTTGTCATGAGTGACTTGACAACAATAAATGTTCATTATCGTGTTTTTTCCTGATTTCTTTTATATATTTGCCAAGTGCACATCTGAAAATCACACTTTTAAGGAGAGGCTTTACTTTGTGTTTTCATCATATTCATTCATATTCCATGATCTGATCGACCTATGTGAACTTTAGGCTTCTAAGCTTTGATTAAAGAGACGCACCACTAACGATGATAAAAAGAGATTTCGTAATTCATTAACCAAAAAAAAGAAGGTTATGTTCTTGAATACAAGGAGGGACAAGCTGTTGTATAAATAAAAATTTAGACATTAATTTGGGATCAATTGATTATATGTAAGAGAAATTAAAATAATTACGTCCAAGAAAATCAATAACCAGTTTTAAAAGAACCAAACACAAATTTAAACATTGATCAAGACGAATCTCAGTAGACGATGGACTCAAATACGCCAAGTAAATCCAAGCTCGTCAACAAAATTATCGTGTCTAAATCTTTCATGAGATTACTTTAACTTTTTCGTAAATAGTCTTTCAATTGTTATATGAGCAAAAACTTTATGAACTCATGCAAGTATTCCTGGATGTCACGTAAAAAAATATATCTAAATTTTTATTTTTCGTTATACAGTTAAACTCTTAAACGATTTTCTACTCTCTGAGTGTCGAGATAAGAATTAGTTCTCCGGTAATTGTATTTACTTTGTTATAAGATAAAACACTTGATTCTACTGACGAGGAAAGGAAACACTCAGGCACCGAAAGCTGTTTTTTTATTAGTTCAGTCTAGGCGGCCTAGTGGTCTAAATCGCGTGACACAGTATAGGCGGTGTTGTCTCCATATCCCTATCGATTCAGTTCGAATCACGGCGAGGGGAAGACCAAATATTTCCCGCTTCAAATATGCAGATTTTACATTGTTGTGCTGATATTTTTGATGATTCTATCAAAAATTTGTCACTTGGTTTAGACGTATTTATATATATTTATATCAAAACTCTGAATGATCCTGTAAAGAACACCAATAACAAAGCGAGATTTAAAGTTTACGAATTGGGTTGCTTTCTTATCGGTTATTTTGTGAAGGCTATATATATAGTTTTTCTCATAACAAAGCTAGACGAAAAGAAGGGTACCACAGTTAGTTTTGAATGCCGATTACCCGTTGAAAAAAACCTCGTTCACCTATCGTAGAAACATGTGATTTAGTCTCTTGATTGGCATTTGTCAGACACCCACTATTTAAGTTTGAAATAAGTAGTTATCGTATGAAAAATGCAGAATGAAAATAGGTTCACACTAAAAGCCATTTGAGAAATTGAGACAAACGATCTAAAGAAACTAGTGACGGTTTAATGTGTAGTTATGCTTAAATTGGCGCATAATGTAATACCTGGTCCTCTAAATTTCAGTAACAGTAGTTCTCCAAGTTTAACAGGCTCTTTCAACGGCTCACTCCCTTCTTTTTTCTCTATGGTTAACGAAATTGCTGTGTTTATTGGCGAAAAAGTGTGTTCATTCGGCGTATATGTTGCTCCTGCACTAGAAAGATGAAATATGGATACGTTTCATTTCATAAAATACGTCATGCATAATTAATAAATAAACAGGTATTAATTATTTTGTTAAGCAAGCTCAATTACGTCTTTTGATTTATTTTGGCAAAGTCATATCTTATTGAAGTAAAAAGCATTTTGGGATCATCCGGCTCAACTATCACTACTTGTTCTCCTCCGTAGACATATATGATCTTAACTAATTTTATAAAAATGTTATATTTTGATGCTTTCTATGTTATTCAACTATAATCCTTGATTTGACCTACTAACTATTTTGATTGCATAGCTATTGATGAGTCGTATACATCTGCAATATGATCTGTTATTTTTTTTTTACAAATTGACACTTTACAACAAAGTGTGAACATGTAATCAGTTTTAAATTTGTTAACTAATGATCGCAAATTCAATAGGAAAATTGAGGCGGTTTACCAATGTCACAACAGTAACACTAATTAAAACATAGGAAAAACAAATTTTATCTCCTATTTTTGAGACACTTATTACTCTTAACAAACTGATCGAAAATAATCTTGAACAGATAAGATCAGCAGAATACGCGTCTAAAATTATTAAAAAGCATGGTTGTAATCATACTTAGTTATATTGATGTCGACACTTGCTTTACCAACAAAACCACCAGGTTTACACTTCATTTCATAAAAATGTGCATCTTTTCCTCCAATGATCAATGATTGTTGGTCTTTTGTTGACTTAACATGAATCACATGAAGTTCACTCTTGTCCTATTAAAAAAAATATTGACATGAGATTCTAACGCTTAATTATATACTTATTAACAACAAACACTATTTATAAATACATTGTACAAAGTTTTTTTTTTTTATCTAAGTGAAAGATTATTGAAATGACATCAATATATACTGACATATAGCTGGGAGATTATATCACTAGATTCTCATTTAACTAACTGTGTTCTCATGATTGTTAACTGCGTACTGTATTTAAAAAAAATTCTTCATTCGAGAATCAACTTGTGTAGTCTAAACGTGCGTCTAGCGAACAAAAAGTGAAACGTGACAAAAACGATTAGTTTATACTCATTTTTTTTAATTTTTTTTATCTTTTATCTACGAAAATTTGTGTCCACGAAAATAAATGAATCCACAGTAACAGTTTCTGACATTACAGATCAAGACATCGATTAAACTTATTGATTTTTTTTTATACATTTCATAAAAAAGTATAGTTTTTGTTTGACATCTATAAAGCTATGTATATAAGTTCTAATTGATAGCATACGTATATTGTTCAAGATGGTAAGCATTATATTTATCGTTCACGAAAATGAACAGAGCTACAGTATACACATGTGACTATTGTGAAAAGTGGTCTTATCTAATACAAGTATGTAAAAGTTGGTCAAACAGAAGCAGCGCATACTGCAATCTTGCTTAATTTTCATTTTTTTAACTGTACAAAATCGTATACCATATAAATAGACGCAATGATATATATGATTAAATCGTATTACAGTTTTCTTACCTTTACACAGGATGAATCATCCAGCTTGCAAAACTTGTCTTCACCCAGTACTAGAAATTCTCCAAGAGGCACACCATTGGCAGATATGTTTGTTATTGCCCCTTTTGTGCTACAATCTACAACATATTTAAACAAATATAATGGAAAACAAATAAAAATACACCTTGCGCCTTTCATTTATGTTATCAATGCGCATATAACTTAGTGCAGCAAAGAAACCAAAAATTTAAGAGTATTTATGTTTACAGATTCCCTCATTTTGCAATGTGAACTTAAGATTAAATATTTAATTACATTTAGCAATGAAACACATAACGTTTATGGCAATATTTTAAAGTTGTGTTGTGGATTATTGACTTTAATTAAACATTTGCATTTGAACTTATATTTGATTGTTTTTTGTTGCTTTTCGGGCAGTTGCATACATGTTCAGGACGAGAACAAAATAACAGATGTTTCAACAATGATGTCATGTAATAGAATCCGGCCGGGATGAAGGTCGCGAAATTTAAACCGCCACAGGAAAATGAGGGTGTATTGGTTAGGGACAGAAATATTGCCCTGCATCAGGCAATCTGTGGACCCCTCTTAGAGTTGTCGTAAGAGTTCCTGCTACACGAGGAAATCTCTACACGCGGCATCGAATTTAACGTATTCTTTCTGACAAGACATGGCTGCGTATTTGTAAATCCCTACAGTTTTGATCAATTTTGGCAACTGAATATCTATAAACATAACGAATTACAAGGATTTTATTTACCAATGCCAACAATACCATTGAAAGTAGAGATGAGTAAACATTTTAATTAATTTTGAGTAGAGCCGTCCTTCAATGCAAAATGTTACAATAGCATGTACAATTTTCTAATTTGTATCAAAAAGCTATTAAAATATCAATCGTTGAACACAGACATTTCTTTTTTTTCTCAGGTACTAGTATATGATAATGATGCTAATTTTTGTTTTATTGTGGTTGAATTGAAAATTAATTTTAAGATTTCGCTTGTGTGAGTGAACCAAATAGAGGACAATTGAGTCCCCCTCTTTATTGATCAAATTTTGCGTTGTTAACATACTGAAGTGTAAAGTCGGTGATTGGGTTGGGTCTGCTGCAATTACTGCTTCTATGAAAATCGCCTACAATAAAGAACAGATTTAATTGAAATCAAGATAAAATTTCCATTATTTACTCATATTTTGAAAAGAAATATAATAACGATATTGAAAAATTGTTGAAGATTCAATAGATGAATATTTTGGTGCACAAGGAATACACGTTGTTTTCCTTCAACTATATAAATGAAATTTTAAAGAATAACAAGAGTTACCGATTGAAAAGTTAAACTGTTCACTTGATTTCTTTAAGAAAAGAATAGAATGTGAAAATACAGACAAACGACAACGAACATCACCCAGTAGGCAAACAAGGTTGTGTTGACCAATTTGATACACGCACAACAGAAACATTTAGTTCTTTATTTGGTCTTTGGACTATTTTGCTCTGATCATTGAATCGCCTGATAAGTGAACAAACAAGCCTGGTATCTTTGATGAGTTAATTATTGTGTACGAAGTCTATACGTAAAACTTACATAAGCAAACAATGGAATTATGAAACCTTTCATGTTGCTATCAAGTTACTTTTATCTGAAAAAAAGAGTTCTGAAATTAATCGATCTGCATTTAAAAGATTGAAATGACTTGCTTGAAATGTAACAACCTGAACGTGATATAATGATTACTGTCACAGTTTAATTCGTCATTCATTCATAACACAATAATATGAATATACTACAAGCAACTATAATGACCTATAAATAATTAGAACGTTTGAGACACCTATTTAATATTACCCTCTAAACTTTATACATTATAGAGGAAAGGGTTTTTACACTGATTAGGATCACATAGTTCTTTCATTTTCATTTGTTATCATCAGCAACATATTGCAACAGTGATGATGCAACATATGTTCTGGGTTCAACTTTTTGATGGGGTTCGCATTGGTCTGTCTATTGTTATTTATGTAGAGTTTGTAGACTGTTGTTTGTCTTTGCGTCGTTTGTCGTTTTTTTTGCCGTAACGTAATTGATTTATTCCTTTATCATCTTTCGCCTCTTTCATGTTGACAGAACAGAGATAATAATCAGCTTTAATCGCCGGCCAAACTTACTGGGTGTCTCAAATATGGAATACGTTGATATCAACTTATTTTTTGATTATGTAATGTTTTATGCGCACCTGTTTTATCAAAATATTGCTACTAAGGCTCAAAGTTGTATCATTAAAATACAAGATTTAGTGACTATTGATAAAAACACTTAAACCTTTAAAAATAAAACAGAATTTATTGTGTGAATATTTTTTTGAACATCTAGAAAGTTATTTGCAGGCAATTTGTATTTGACAAGTCTGATGTATCCCATTACAGAAAACTATTACTGATTTAATAATTGTTTAACAATCTTAACATATGAGTCATGCGATATACAGTCATTCCTTCTCCGTACTATATTCTCCAAAAATATTTATATCCCATGATAATAGAAATATCTCTATAGTTATAAACTTTTTGGAAATTTCATTTGACAAATGATATTTTGAATTTACTGATTTAAGTATTTTTCCTTGTTCCTTTCATTTGCTTGATTTTGCGTGCTATCAGTTTCTCTACACATTTTATAAATGCATATTCGAAAAACTGTTTATCATGTTTACCAAACAAATACATTTAAAATCAAGTATTTACTAATAACGAGTGTCGTTCATGCATTTCCAAATCGTAAGATTGCAAAACAGTTTCAGTTCAGTATTTTATTTCGTTGATCCGTTGGTGTCGTCTGTCAGGTTTTAACGGTTTTCTGTGTGCACTTTGTTTAAGAGCGCACTGACAAAAAGGGTCTTATGACGAAAATGTTGTCTCGTACAGTTAAAATTAACTATTATCCGACTTCAGTATCGAGCGAAATATTTAATTACTATATCGTAACAGTTCATTTTGGGATCCTCTTCAAGAAGAGAAAAATATTCCGAGCCTTGATTTTTGTTCCTGTTTCCAAAAGTTTGTACACATACATGTATATTGAATATTGATCGACAATGTGCTTAGGTAACAGTTTTTAAGTTATTGACAATATACCACCATTGAATATATGGAGGATTTACCACACAATGACTCGTTTTTAAGGTGGTATGGGTGTCTTTCGCCATCTTGGATTGTAAAAAACAGAGAATCTAAGGTCCATATATTCTATCAAGTTAGTAAAGTTTGATGCATGAATGCAGATATTTAATGTGAATTTTCATTTAAAAGAACCAATTTATAAGAATATAATTCAGAAATATTAATATTTTTACAAGTGTAGATTATTTTTTATATTTTTTTTTAATATTTCCAAATTGGCAATTTTAAGGGGAGGTAACTTTAAAACAGTGCATTTTCTGAAGGACTCTACATGAAATTTTTCTATTTTGTCTCTTAGCCGAAAAAAACGTACGGTGACCCTATCTTTTCTTTTGATTTTCTCAAAGCATTGTCTGAAAGCAATCTTTTCCTAATTTATTTTACAATTCTATCATTTTGTTTAGTTTCTATTCACAAAATGTTGTTTTTTCCTGTGTTATCCATACAAAATTTTTCACTTTGTCACAACCTGTAGCTTGAGAAAATGCGCGGTGACCTATCATTTTTATGATATTTTTGAACATGTATCAATAGATACTACATTTTGACAAAGTATGAACAAATTCATGAAATTATATCATTTTTATTTTAGACTCCCATACCACCTTAAAATGATGGAACAATTACATATCTTCTTGCTAAAGAATAAAACATCTGATGTTACAAGTAACCAAGTTCACCTTTCAGATGTAACTTGTTGATTATTAACGTGATGAATTAACACTTTTGCTAAAATGTGTAGCTGAAACATTTGTATAATAAAACTAACTTACCGAAATGTAATTAAATATTTTATCAGTATTTCCTCTGAAAACTAGACATGAAATATTTTATAACATCTAAGAAACTATGTACTTGGTCGTTTTAAAGTCGCAGATAAAACACTTGACCTTCGATAATTTTATCAGTATTGAGAGAATTTTAGGGAATTTTAGTTTTTTTTTGGAGCTAAGTGTTTTTACTTGGACCTCACAAGAAAATCAAAAGAACAAAATGAAATGTAAACATGATTAAATTATCAGTTAAGTAATTTAGTTAAGATGCAGAAATGAAAATGGAATTACTGCATGAGCTGAAGAGCAATTTACGAGTATACTGGGGTTATTAGATATGGGCATTTGGACTTCCCCAATCCCACAATAAAAGACTTGCTTGAAATAATTTTCATTGCATAGAATTGGATGTATAAATACATGTATGTACGTCACAAATGGATAATTTTAATGCATGGCGTAAAGAGGGGTGTTTATTTTTTTTCTGTTATTGCTACCTGTATGACACAAATTAAGTTTATAACAACCTTGAATAAATGAAAAATCAATTAATATCAGAATAAAAAGATGTCGTACGAGTGGAAACATAGTAAAAAGTAAAATAACGAAAATACTAAATTCCGAGGAAAATTCGAAACAGAAAGTTCCTAGTGAAATGGCAAACTCAAAAGCTCAAACACATCCAACGAATGGATAACAACTGTCATATTTCTGATTTTTGAAAGCCAATTACTTGAAAGTGATGGTTTAACTTTGTTTTATAGCTAGGTTAACCTCTCACTTGTATGACATTCGCATAACACTACATAAATTAACAATAATCTGTGAAGAAAACAAACATAAACAATAGTTGACATGGTTAAAACTGTCTAAAACAGAGGCACAGCTGTCAATAATATGTTACAATTTTAATCACTATGAAAATAAGCAAATATGTCAACAACGATAAACAAAAAGATTTTTAAACAATTGTGATATATTTAATTGTAATGGAAAGAATTTAATCAAAATACATATATTTGGAATCAAATAGTCTGGCTTTTTATATCATCTAGTTTTTGACAAGTGTCTGCAGAAATTCCTACTCATACGAAAACAAGAAGAAGTCGACAAGGATAGGCGCACAGTTTGTTCCCATAGAAATGGCAACAGTTTGCTGTAATAAAATTAATTTGCACCAGATGCGCATTTCGACAATACATGTCTCTTTAGTGATGCTCGTGGCCAAAATATTTGAAATCCAAAGCCTATAAAAAAGATGAAGAGCTATAATCCAAAAGGTCCAAAAAGTATAGCCAAATCCGTGAAAGGAATCAGAGCTTTGCATGAGGGAGATACATTTCTTAATTTATAATAATTTCTAATATTTTGTAACAGCAAATTTAAATAACACAAAAAATCCGTATTTTCATGCCAGTACCGAAGTACTGGCTGTTGGGCTGGTGATACCCCGGGGGACTAATAATCCACCAGCAGAGGCATCGACCCAGTGGTAGTAATAAAATTAACGGTACTAATTATCTTGCACCAGATGCGCATTTCGATAATTCATGTCTCTTCAGTGATGCTCGTGGCCAAAATATTTGAAATCCAAAGCTTATAAAAAAGATGAAGAGCTATAATCCAAAAGGCCCAAAAAGTATAGCCAAATCCGTGAAAGGAATCAGAGCTTTGCATGAGGGAGATACATTCCTTAATTTATAATAATTTCTAATATTTTGTAACAGCAAATTTTAATAACACAAAAAATACGTATTTTCAACCAAGTACCGAAGTACTGGCTACTGGGCTGGTGATACCCTCGGGGACTAATAGTCCATCAGCAGAGGCATCGACCCAGTGGTAGTAATAAAATTATCGGTACCAATTTTCTTGCACCATATGCGCATTTCGACAATACATGTCTCTTCAGTGATGCTCGTGGCCAAAATATTTGAAATCCACAGCCAGTAAAAAAGATGAAGAGCTATAATCCAAAAGGTCCAAAAAGTATAGCCAAATCCGTGAAAGGAATCAGAGCTTTGCATGAGGGAGATACATTCCTTAATTTATAATAATTTCTAATATTTTGTAACAGCAAATTTTAATAACACAAAAAATCCGTATTTTCAACCCAGTACCGAAGAACTGGCTACTGGGCTGGTGATACCCTCGGGGACTAATAGTCCATCAGCAGAGACATCGACCCAGTGGTAGTAATAAAATTATCGGTACCAATTTTCTTGCACCAGATGCGCATTTCGACAATACATGTCTCTTTAGTGATGCTCGTGGCCAAAATATTTGAAATCCAAAGCTTATAAAAAAGATGAAGAGCTATAATCCAAAAGGTCCAAAAAGTATAGCCAAATCCGTGAAAGGAATCAGAGCTTTGCATGAGGGAGATACATTTCTTAATTTATAATAATTTCTAATATTTTGTAACAGCAAATTTTAATAACACAAAAAATCCGTATTTTCATGCCAGTACCGAAGTACTGGCTACTGGGCTGGTGATACCCCGGGGGACTAATAATCCACCAGCAGAGGCATCGACCCAGTGGTAGTAATAAAATTAACGGTACTAATTTTCTTGCACCAGATGCGCATTTCGACAATTCATGTCTCTTCAGTGATGCTCGTGGCCAAAATATTTGAAATCCAAAGCTACTAAAAAAGATGAAGAGCTATAATCCAAAAGGTCCAAAAAGTATAGCCAAATCCGTGAAAGGAATCAGAGCTTTGCATGAGGGAGATACATTCCTTAATTTATAATGATTTCTAATATTTTGTAGCAGCAAATTTTAATAACACAAAAAATACGTATTTTCAACCAAGTACCGAAGTACTGGCTACTGGGCTGGTGATACCCTCGGGGACTAATAGTCCATCAGCAGAGGCATCGACCCAGTGGTAGTAATAAAATTATCGGTACCAATTTTCTTGCACCAGATGCGCATTTCGACAATACATGTCTCTTCAGTGATGCTCGTGGTCAAAATATTTGAAATCCAAAGCTTATAAAAAAGATGAAGAGCTATAATCCAAAAGGTCCAAAAAAATATAGCCAAATCCGTGAAAGGAATCAGAGCTTTGCATGAGGGAGATACATTCCTTAATTTATAATAATTTCTAATATTTAATAACAGCAAATTTTAATTACACAAAAAATCCGTATTTGCATGCCAGTACCGAAGAACTGGCTACTGGGCTGGTGATACCCTCGGGAACTAATAGTCCACCAGCAGAGGCATCGACCTTGTGGTAGTAATACAATTAACAGTCTACCAGAAAGAATAAAAGACAACGCCAAAATCGAGTTTCACTCAGGAAGCGATTTTATGCAGATAATTTATCTTACGAGTTTTAAGTTGTTTGATTGCTTCCCTATTGGCGTCTGCAATCTCTTATAATTATCAACTACTCTGGATTTAGAGCAAGTTACTAGCCGATGAAAAATAAAACTAAGAATATACCATCAATTACTAAATGACGAACAAACCATAGCAAAAATTTAAAAGGCAGACACCAGTCCATACAATACAGGACATTAAAGTAAAGGTAGAGTATCACAGATCCTTCAAAATAAGAGATGAACCCAGAAGCTCTTGAACTGTCAACATTTTGTACAGCAAGATATACCGGTAATACGTTTTATTCGGTGACCCCCTCCAAAAACAAAAAAAAGCACTTATGGACATGAGGACGGGATTGAGGCTTTGAGAACATGAACATTGCGTGGATTATCGTTGGCACAGATATTTCAATAAAGCAACCCGAATGAACAACTAATTAAACTATTGTTGACAGTATTCTTGTTCTGACATGTTTTTGCTTTGTTATCGATTCGTCAGAAATTTTCAATTAAAAAAGGTTGAATATTTGTCAACTTCAAAGAGCTATAAGGAACAAAAATAAATCGTGAATTCCACCTTCACACTTAATCCCTGACCGAGATTGAGATTATGGATCTTATTAACTGATGTTGTGTCATCTATCTCTTCTGCAGATAGTTTTTATTTTAGTCTTCGACAGGTGCATATTGACATCTTAAGATAAGTTTGCAGTTTTTATCTATTTGGAGCTTACAACAGGGTAACTTAAACTGAATTTTTTTATATCCAATACTACGGATGTAAAGAATTGGACTATTGTCAATAAAAGATATCTCCTTAACGTGGAATTTATATGATAAAAGCATACATATAAGGTACATAATCCTTTTATCTTTCAATCGAATGATAATATTTTAGACTACCCAAGTTGTCAACAATATAGCAGGGAAAACATTCGAAAATTAACGGCTACCAGGGGTCCATGAAAATCCTTACAAGAAGAAAGATAGAGCTGACCACCCCTTCCTTCTTAAAAAGATGCCATGACAAAAAGGTTCACACAAAACTATGTCAGAAGAAAAACTACTGAAAGATTCCGGATGGATCAGTACTTCCTGTTTAATTTGTGACAAAAGAGGGACGAAAGACACCAAAGGGACAGTCAAACTCGTAAATCTAAAACAAACTGACAACGCCATGGCTAAAAATGAAAAAGACAAACAGAAAAACAATAGTACACATGACACAACATAGAAAACTAAAGAATAAACAACACGAACCCCACCAAAAACTAGGGGTGATCTCAGGTGCTCCGGAAGGGTAAGCAGATCCTGCTCCACATGCGGCACCCGTCGTGTTGCTTATGTGATTACAAATCCGGTAATCTAATTCGGTAGGTCAAATTCATGAAAGGGAAGGGGATTGTAGTTGCGACGTAAGGAACATATCCGATATCATTTGTGAAACGGTTATTCCATAACGGTCAACCAACTCGTGATGGCGTCCGTAAAATTGACGAAGGGATGATTTCAACTTCACCATTTGGAACTCTTGGTTTAATAGCTTCCTTGTGAGCAGTAACCCTCTATCAAGAAAATCATGATAGGAAATGCAAGCACGGGAATATCGTATCAATTGGGAGATATATACCCCGTATGCAGGTGCTGCTGGAATGTTGCTACTTAGAAATGGAAAGTTCACAATAGGAAAGCTGAAATCATCTCTTTTGTCGTAAAGTTTTGTCTTCAACCGACCCTCATTGTCAATTTCTAGATGTAAGTCAAGATATGAAGCCGACTTAACTGTATCTGTAGTATCCTTTATCTCCAATTCGATGGGATAGATGCGATCCACATAGTCACCAAATTTTGAATTGTTTAGTGAAAGAACGTCATCTATATAGCGGAAAGTAGAGTTAAAGGATATTGCTAACTTCTTATCTTTCTTCCTAAGAAGTTCCTGCATGAAGTCAGCCTCATAATAATAAAGAAACAAGTCAGCATGTAAAGGGGCACAGTTTGTTCCCATTGAATGCCAACAGTCTGTTGAAAAACACGTCTTCCGAACGTAACAAATATGTTGTCAATCAAGAAATCAAGCATCTTGATAATATGGGTACAACCGTCTTGTTACTTCCGTTCTAATACGTTGCTGTGGTTTGTACGGTGATGACAAAGCATACATTAGCTGATTGAATGAAGCCTCTTATCTTTGAAACTTATTCCTTATATAGATAAGTACAGCATGTACAGTCATCATATGTATAATACGGATGACATCAGCGTATACATAGCATTTTATAACAAACACAAATCTGTAAATGCAACAACAGGCAATATATCTAAATATCCAACAATAAGCATGTTTCGGCTCTTGTGTATTTGCATGTAAACAGAAGAATCACTCTGTCGAAATTGCTATCTGAGAACTAACTTATATGGCTTAATAGCAGCATCCAACACAAGAGCTACGTATATACATGGTATAATGTTTTTTTGCATTTTTAAGTCTCCTAAACAAAGTGGTTTTTGCTCAGTTCTTATATTTCTATAATTCTTCTTCTTCTTCTTCCTTATCTTCCGCCACTTCAACAATTAACTAATCCGCAGCGGTTCTCCAAAACAGCTTGTCAGATTTTCCTAGGATTTTATTAAATGTTAGACTAACATGTTTAGGGGAGCCAAAAATCTTTCGTTTGTGCATTGGGATGTATTAAGGGGTATTTTAAGGGGAATAAAGAAGCGAGGGGTTTACTATAGAACCCAATGGGATATAAGTCTTTAAAATGTAAAATGACTTTAACTTGAAAACTGTAAGTGATAGACACACACAGTCTTTCTGAGATCCCTTCCTAAACCATATATATTCTTGCATTGGACAATTAGACAAATCAAATGAAAGATAGGATGAGTCCGTAGGGGTCATCCCTACCCCTTTCAATTTGAGAATGTGCTATTATTTTATAAACGGTCGAGAACCCTACCCCATAACCATATATATCCTTGTATGGGATAATAAAACAAATCAAATGAAATAAGGATGAGTCCCTGTGGGTCAGCCCAACCCCGTTCAATTTGAGACTGTGCTATTATCTTATAAACGATAGAGATCCCCACCCCGTTACCATATATATTCTTGTATGGGATAATAAAACAAATCAAATAAATTACAGGGTGAGTCCTTAGGGGTCCTCCCCTTCCCATTCAATTTGAGAATGTGATATTATCTTTTAAACGGTTGAGATCCCCACCTCTTAACCATATATGTTCTTGCATTTGACAATAAGACAAATCAAATGAAATATAGAACCATGGGAATAGCGAATTATGGGAGCTTTGATTGAGAGACTTCTTAACAGCATCCTGTTACAATCATGATCACTTCTTGTTCTACATAAAGTTATACTCATTTTCATTCTTGTATACTTAAGCTTTGTAATACCGTTTTTAGGCAGCAGGTGGTTATCCTGAAATCTGCTCGGAGTTTTAAATGTCAATTTTTGTTCTCAAATGCATTTTAAAAAAATATATAAAATCTTGAAACAAAGGTTATCTGTATGTAGACTTTTGTGTATGACGAAACTGTTTGACTGCCATAGGGAAATCGGATAGCAACAAACATTTTGCATTGCTACAAGCAACTTATGTAAAGAATAAAATTAAATATCACTTTCATATTATAATTCGTTTTTGTGTGTGCTTCAAATAATGCTGTGTTTCTATTGTGTCGTAGTTCTCTAATATTTGATGTGTTTCCCTCAGTTTTAGTTTGTTACCCGGATTTAATTTTTTTCTCATGCGATTGCTGAATTTCGAACAGCGTGATACTACTGTTGCCTTTATTAACTGAACTCCGAGGAAAATTCAAAACGGAAAGGATCCCTAATCAAATGGCAAAATCAAAAGCTAGAGAACCGTGAGTCTACATGAGGCATATAATTTAACATCAGTATATTCCGAAGGTATCCTGGATATTTTACGGAGGGGACCAACCTACGTGATTTGATGATTTTGAAAAAGTACCGACGTCGCTTTTGTATTTAGGGTGGACTTCAGTGCAATACGTGGCATTTCAGACTATTGATGAAGTAAACGTTATGATTTGATTTCATTTCTGCTTTATATACAACGTATGATAGTTGATTTATCACCACCAAGTATTGTCTGCTGTCTTTTTCGATATAATAAAACACTAACTGACTGGAAATTCGTGGAATTGTAAGTTTATTGTCCCACGGATACAACAATTGCCCTCGGCTACGCCTCTGGACATTAGTAACACCTCGGGAGAAAATACACTAAATAGTCCACTCATACCTAGTCAATAAGTATACAATATTTGAAAAAAAAACCATTAAAAGAACACGATACCAAGGTTACCTATTCATTGATATCTTTTTTGTAAGCTAATTAAATTTTTTCGGTTTACATATTGTATAAATATTTCAGCTACATACCCTTTTTGGTTAAAATTGTTCTTCCAAGTTCCACCTTCACAAGCACACGAGTATAATGCGCAGTATAAAACAATTTTTGAAATATATTTGAAGTGGTAGATAAGACAAAGTCATCTGACCAAATTTGATAAAACTTGATTTTTTACCATATTTATCAAATATTTTCGTTGCTAATTTAATGTTAAAAAAGTATCTCAAACATCGAATAGAAAAATCTCAAAAACTAGTTAACATACCTGATAGTTAAATAATCTTTCTGGAAATATTCATCTTTGTTACACTTTATTTGTTTTAGCAATGGTTATCGTCACTGAGACTTCAGTTTTGCTATTCAATAATGTTTAAATGCTTGATAGATATATTTTTTTTTTAATTAAAACAATAATGGATTCAAATATTTAAGACTCGTCAATAGGTTTTAGTTAACTTTAATGTAGGTGGTTTGTATTCTAACTAAAAAGGAGTCTATGTTTCAGTTATTTGTAAAACATTTTAGTGAACAATTATTGGTCTCTCGTTATTTTTTTTTCAGATAATATTATATTGTTTCATTTTGTATTTGATTGCCCCTTGTCACTCCCTCCCGAATGCGCCGTGTTTTGAAATAGATCAAAAAATGAAAGCATATTTTTTAAAAAGGCATGGACATTTATTCCTTTTCCGATGCAATTTGGTGTTTGCAGTTTATTGGTTAGTTGTTTGGAAAATATGGTCTTCCTGTGTCTGTGTAGGACATGCCACTAATTTAAACAATTAATATTAGTCATTTATTTTACTCCAAAAATGGATGACATTGAAAGACATGATGACGCGCCAACATCATTACCTCGCCTATCTCTTTTTAAATAAGAAACAAACTTAAATAATTATACGCATACAATTATACATTGAAATCATGCATATAGCTTAACGGGATGAAAAAGAGAGACTGTGACAGCATGCATTGCATTTATATGAATCAATAAATAAAAACCAATAAATCGTGTATATTTTGGAATAAGCTTAACATATAAATATACAAGACAAAAATACGCTTGGGTGAACAGAAAATGTGTCTTAGTATTCTACTTTACAGTGGGTGAAAAAACAGACTTTGATTCATAACTATATTTTAAAACTTCTGTAAAGATTTAAAGCATTCCAATCTATTCATCGCGTGTTCTGATTTAACTAGAAAAGTTTCCAAATCTCCCAGTAGCATCTGAATGCAGCAAGCAGATGTTTTAGTTGAGTTTTTTTTGTTATCAAGTTATTCTTAAAATCACAAGCCTTTATCTCATTAGCATAACACTTGAATTTCATTTTCTGTTTCAATTCCTTTTTTTTAACCCTAAATCAATATTTAGAGTTCACAAATAAATATTTTCCCGTCAGATGTGTTACTAAGATATCATCGTTATTATCACCGATTCATAATAGTTATACATACGCTATCTTAGATGGAAAATATTTTTAATTTCCTGTATCAGTTTAAGGAGAAAAAACAATAAATAGAGAAATATATGAAATATATTATGGATGAGATTACTATCAATCAAAGTAGAAATAAAGAATAAGTTGTAGTAATAAATACAACAAATAACACAAAAAACTCTAAAATGCATTCATTACGTATTCATCTAGATAACACTCAACCAATTACTGTTGTAATTAAAATAAACTCCTACCTATAAAATACAGATGATAAATGGAGTTTTGGCTATGTTTGACACTAATTAATTTTTCCTGTTTTTGTAATGAAGAACCAGTCCGCAGTATACAATTTATTGCAGGTAAATTTATGCATCATATCTCTATCCTAGTTTTTTTAGGGGGTTTCGATGGGGTAAATTTTCGGTATATATTTGCCATTTTATCTATATTGATCAGCATATCACAACGTTTAACATGTCTAACATTCTACAAACCACAGGAAGTTCAATGAAGTGAATTCATCAAGGAGTCATTGGATAAACAAACAGATGTTTATAAGGAAGATAATCTAATTCCAAATTTAATATATCCTCCTCTGATTAGATAGCAATCCATGTGGGAAAAACCTTAACCTTTTTAGCATTAGTTAAATGACAGATTTAAGATAGTCGGTCAAGTCAAAATTGAACTTTAGTGTCTTTTCAGCATCTTCATTTCATTAAAGTTCCGCGACAATTTTAGAAAGGTTTGTTATGAATCATGTCAGTACCTTTGTACTGACTAATAAGCTGATGAAACCATCAGTAGCTGATAGTGTACCAGCAGCATTATCGAACAATACTATAAAAAATGAAAACATCATTTTGTTTGATTGATTGGTTGATTGTTGTTTGTTGTTTGATTTACGCCGCATTAGCACAGACAGGCTATAGCGCGACGAGAACTAATTCGAATATCAAAACAATTAAAGGTATATTTTTAAAATCAGACAAAAGGTCTTTCATTAAACAAAAATTCTATACTAAAGCAAATTGATCATCATTTTGATGTTTAGACCCTAATATAGTTTATATGCATGGCATTTACAATTTCAAAACATTCACGATTTAATACATACGAAGAACGCTTTTTATAGTAAGTTGTGTGCTTTGGTAGTGAAGTGATGTATAATTTACATGAATTTCCCATCCTGAAATTCTTAAGAAACCAAAGTTCTATATGGTTCACACAAAGCCTACACCAAAATGTGTGTGTACCTTTTATAAATAAAGCGCATAACGTTCCCATGTATCTTTACATTTTGGTTCTAATCTTAAGGAAAGTTTACTATCTACTATTATTTGAGGTACATTATGCCGGTTAATAACACCTGTTGCATTCTGCTGTCAATAATTCCCTGTTTCAAGTTGTGTTGTGCATCATATCATCTCCAACAGTATGATCCTGCTACTTGTAAAAAGCATTTGTTGCAATACTACGGTGTATGTAATTATGTTAGAACTTCGTACCGACTGAAATATATTTCAGATGCTCTAACTGGTTTATTTTTCTAATAAACCACGGCAACCTTATCTTATTCTACTATTTTTCAGTTTTCCCATTATTGCCAATTTAATCCCATAATCATTATTTTTTTTAACTCTGTAAAGGGGTAAATTCAGTAAAAAATCTCCCATTGACTTTAATGCTAATCTATGTGTGGAAATAAATTTATGCCTGATTTACCTTTAGAAATTAAAATCTTTCCTATATCATTCATGAAAGTACAAATGTAGCCCTATCTTTTGCAACAATAAAAACATAGGGTCATGCGGCATTTTTGGGCATTCACATGGCCTTGTTTACAAACAATGTAGATTCGCACTGAATTCCCATACTGACCCCCATTACTTTTTCAACCCTGAAGGGGAAAAAATTAGTACATTCAGCATTTATTTTTTATTTTTTTTCAACTCTAGTTTTGATCCATCTACCAAAAAATATTTATTACAAACATTATCTGCCAATCAGAAGACCATATAACTTCAGTGTTATACAGAAAGCTCTCCCCTAAATGGGCGGTCCCTGATGACGTATATTTATTTACTGAATTTACCCCTATAAGAGACTTCTTTACTTCTTTTCCATTTTTTTTTGTAATAAACATGTAATGTATCCAATTTTCAAGTTCCAGTTTCAATACAACCTTCAAAAATGCTGAATTTGTAAAGATAGAGCAAAATTTATACTACAGCCCATACTGCGGCCAATGTATATTTGGTATATACAGTTGGGCATTGACTGTTTTTAAAAGAATGGTGTAAAAAACTATGTTTAATAAATATGAATTGTTTTCTGTGTTTGCTTTGAGTAGTATTGCAAGTACATCTAGAAACTAAAGTCTTGGTGTACTCTTAGTTAGTTTAGTCCCTTATATGGAAGTGGTTGGTTAAATACCATGAAAAGACCACAAAAAGACTTTTCAAAGGCTTTTTTAAGCAGTTTCATACCAAATAAAACAACAATTATGTTTCATTATAGTAAATCTATGTTTTAATTACTTGTAAATTTCACAAAATGTCATTGACAATCACTCTGCAGAAATTCCTGTTACCCGGACATCAGGATGGGTTCTTCGCCAAAACTAGACAGCTAGAACTGAAGTAGAAAAAAGTGCCAAATATGAAAAAATAAGATTAGGTATGACCAAAATTTACATTTGGGAGATTGAAGTAACAATTTAGAGTATTTAAAAGCAATAATGTAACTTAAAAATCCAATTACAAACATTTTAACACTTGTTTCATAGATGAAGGACCTGTAATCATGAAAACTTGTCTAGTATATTCTTTTGAAATAAAGAAACGCAAAGCGTTATGTAAAAATAAATGAATACCTTCATGCGGTCAGATTATTCGAGTGTTAAAATACTAGAAAAGTGCTTATTTGCCACTTGTTCTACAACTTAACATGGGGTACACAGCTAAAAAAAAATACCACTCCATCAAAGGGAGGTAATCCATTTTTTTCATATGATTTTATACATTATGAGAAGAAATATGTGTAAAATGTGATGTAAATGGGGAGAATATTCATGCCTTTCATTGATATCATAACTCTCAAGTGTAATTTCTATTGTTTCTTTCAATCTGGACACAAAACTGATTTTTAAAATATACTTCATGCTTCTCTCACTGTACACTGAGTGCATCCTGGATAGCCGCAGTTAAAGATAGAAATTTGTGTAAAAAAAGCTTTAAATGGTTCCAAAATCCTTCCTTTACATGAACATTTACAGGAAATGAGTTTTGTGATTATTGCCTTGGACAAGTACAGTGAAAAAGTGCATATTTTCCTATAGGGGTAAATTCAGTAAAAAATCTCCCATTGACTTTAATGCTAATCTATGTGTGGAAATAAATTTATGCCTGATTTACCTTTAGAAATTAAAATCTTTCCTATATCATTCATGAAAGTACAAATGTAGCCCTATCTTTTGCAACAATAAAAACATAGGAACATGCGGCATTTTTGGGCATTCACATGGCCTTGTTTACAAACAATGTAGATTCGCACTGAATTCCCATACTGACGCTTATTACTTTTCAACCCTGAAGGGGAAAAAATTAGTACATTCAGCATTTATTTTTTATTTTTTTTCAACTCTAGTTTTGATCCATCTACCAAAAAATATTTATTACAAACATTATCTGCCAATCAGAAGACCATATAACTTCAGTGTTATACAGAAAGCTCTCCCCTAAATGGGCGGTCCCTGATGACGTATATTTATTTACTGAATTTACCCCTATAATAAGCTGAACGTTTTATACACCATCTATTGTTAAGGAAATATTATACTTCTCAATGATCAAAAGAAGTATAATCCGAGTTGCTATGAAATTATTCAGACAAAGTGTGCGAATCAATTTTTTATGATTTTTTATACATTATTTTGTCAAATGGTAAGTAAATATTTTGTCAAAAGGTTATGAAATTTAAACGAGCCAAATTAATTTTAGTCCAGGTGTTAGGGACAACCTTTAGTAAGATATCATCATAATAAAAAAAGAGTGATCATGAAGCATTTAATCTCGTAATCAAATAATCACAATAAAACAGCTAAGTAATCACATAATCAAAAACCCTTTTTATTGAGGAGTTTCATCCATGTTGTATACAAGGCCAACCGATAGTTCAGCTAAAGTCACAATTGTGAAGTTGAATTCAGTTTTCAGCAAACAATTGAATTAATGATTAATTTATATGCATATTAACACTTGTGACCGGAACCTGACCTGTTGCTCATCAACAATTAATGAACACTTTATATTGTAGACAATGATAGGGTACAATCTGGTAATAATCAGCAAAGTTTTTAATTAATAGACATAAACATAAAACATTGGAACTGTGGTAATTCCCACATGATAAATATAAAAGGAGCATAAATAACAAAATATTTTTGTTTAAGTGTGTGTTACATGTTTCAATTTTGAATTTTGGCTATAACGTTATAATTTTGCATTATATATAATATATTTTCTAGGAATAAAACGACCAAACTATAAAATGGTGTTACAATTTTGCATTTAAACGTTTTACATGTTTTACTTTGTATTTTCACTATTTTCTTTTATAATTTTTAACAAAATTATCAGGTTCGCAAAACAAAAAGAAAAAAAAGGAAAGAAATTGAAAATAATATTAAAATCAATATCGTCAGGCGTACAAAATGAAGTTGTAACATGTTTGTATATTTTAGTATTTACAAGACGTGTTTCTGTGAATAAACTGATAATAAAAACTGTATCCACTGACAATTATATATTTAATTTAATGACACTCTGCAGAATTGAATAATAAATAAACCATTGACCATTTCATACAATAGTTTATAGTACACTCTGTGGATATTTAACTTATTAGTTATAGAACCTACAATTGATTTTGTTTTATTGCTCGTGTTTTAGTATTATTATGTATAATGAAAGAGTGTTTCATCAACTACTTTAATCATCCTATGATAGTCTAACCACGTGGATACTTAATTTACAATTACCGTTTGTTCGAATTTGATTTTAAAAGTTTCTGTGTGATTTGATCTCCGGTGAAGAGTTGTCTTATTGGCAACCATACGCAACGTATCTTTTATCATTAAGGTATTTTCAGTATGGTAAATTTGACCTGATTAAAGAGTATACATCCATAATCCAGCACTACCGTTTTTTTAAAAAATTGATTTGAAAAATTCGGAAAAGTAAGCCGTGACAACTTTTGGCATCAAAATTGAAGGGGAAAGGAAACGTAGCTAATATCCTCTCTTTCTCAAACATCGTGTAGTACTTTGCTTCAATATGGAAGATGAATTGATAACATTGAATATTGGAGGAACCGTATTCAAAACGTACAGGTCAAAGTTAATTAAATATCCTAACTCTAAACTAGGAAGTCTAACAACAGCTTCAGAACACTATTTACCTAGCAGTAAGGAATATTTTTTCGACAGGAATCCTGAGCTTTTCAACGTAGTTCTAGATTATTATAGATATGATAGACAACAATTGCATGTACCGAACTACACGTGTGGAGCAGTTCTATTACAAGAATTTGACTTTTGGGGTTTACCCTTAGTCAATATTGCGGACTGTTGTTTCCATATATATATCAAACATGAAGATGAGTTAGATATACAACATAATTTGGATACATGTAATTCGAATACACAAATAGGCAGTAGCCTTACAATTTCCAAGTCATTCAGAAAACAGCTATGGTTAGTTTTAGACCAACCGAATTCCTCACGAATTGCACAGGTAAGAAGTAAAATCACAAAAATACTGAACTCAGAGGAAAATCAATTTGGAAAGTCCATAATCACATGGCAAAATCAAAAAACAAAACGCATCAAAAACGAATGGACAAGAACTGTCATATTCCTGACTTGGTACAGGCATTTTCAAATGTAGTATATAGTTTTTCAATTACATGTATTGAGGGAGTTCGCTTCTCAGTTTCAAAACAATAAGCTTTTCAAATGCAAAAGACTAATTTATTTTGATAGAAGATCAATAATGGAATCAAAAGCAAAAATAAATATATTGGTCAATGTGCTTGTTTCCGAGATATTAGCCATTGAAATTTTTGAGATTTATCATTGACAAGTTAAAGTTCTAAAAAAATATAAAAAAATATTTATAAAATTTTATAAGACTTTTACAGATGACTAATCATTAAACATGTAAAAGATTTATAAAAAGAAAAATAGGGATTAGTGGGCATTTTGTTAAGGCATTTAAATCGATAAAACTTGATAAGTCAGAAAATCTGACAAACGTTCAAAATCATGACAAGCTAACATCCTTAAATAAGTTAAAATAGGTACAATTGTTGAGTTCACGATTTATGAATACTGCCTTTTTTAAAGGTGTTTTGAGAAAAAATGTAACAACTTGATATTTAAACACTGTGAAAATACACAAAGGATTTGGTGCAATCAAATAAGATTAGTCACCTATTTTACATACATGATCAACACTATCTGCTTCGGTTCGGAAGCATATATGAAATCCTTAATTTGTGTTGTGTGCTTCAGTCTTTATTTCTATTCGGTGTGTTTCGTATAATGTTGTTAATTATCCTTGTCAGTTTGTCAATGACTTATGAATTTGAATATCCCTTTCGTATATTCTGTCTCTTTCCCAAAGGGAAATGAAGATACCAAAAGTCGAAAAAAACTAAGACCGCTTTTCAAAAAAGAAAAAGAAAAAGAAAGACGAGGATACAAACAAAAAATAAACTAAATATAATGTAGAAACTATAGACTGAGGCACAAGAACCCCATAATTACACTGGTGTGATCTTAGATGCTCCGAAAAGGTAAGCAGATTCTGCTCAATATGCTGCATCTGTTGTGTTTTTCATGTTAATATAAACCCGTTGTTATATCTATTCGAAGATCATATATATAAAGCATCACCAATATGTGTCTACAACACCTCTGATTACATTAAAATGCAATGTACGGCTCTTGCACCAATAACTATTACTCAATTTATTTCACTTGGCTGGGCGGAGTTTAACCGTTTTGCTCATAATAAAACATTCCATCTATAGATAGGTGTTTTAGGATAAACTCATCAATAAAGTGTCCAGTCATTCTTTTGTAAATTCCTTTGATGGAACTGATAAGTGATTAGACATCAGTAATAATTATAACGGCAATCATCATAATCACACACATTTTCAAATAGACTGTCCTTATGGAAATCAAAACGTAAGCTCCGCCCGATCAGTCTAAATGACATTGGTAATAATAAGCCTTTCTTTGCAGATGTTTTTTGCAGTTTTCATGATAATGGTTGTTTTGTCTGTATTGATGTCCTGCATGGTAACAGATACACAATTCCGGGTAGAAAGACCTCCTCCACCTGACCGTTCAACTAATAACCGAAACCAGCTTACACGGACTAACGCTACAACGGGCAATAACACAAGTAATGTTTCGGTCGTTCGTCACGTGAAGGATGACGGGTTAACTTGGAAGATGAAGCTTTTCATAGAAACCAAACCATTAGATTACATAAGTTATATTGATTATGTCACTACAGGGTTCTTTATATTAGAGTTGGTACTCCATTTTCTTGTTAGTCCACAGAAGAAACGGTTTTTAAGTGACAACAACAATAAAATCGATTTTTTGTTATTTCTTGTAACATTATTGTATTGGTGTGTTACTCCACTGGCGGTTGATTACATGAAATACACACAATACAGATCTCTATATATTTTCGCAAATGTAACTATGATGTTAAAAATCCTTCGAATGTTTAGATTAACTAAGCTGTATACAGAACTTCGAATATTATTAATAACCCTTCAAAAAAGTATCAAAGAACTTATGTTATTGTCTGTAACGTTTGGAATATTTGCAGTTTTATTTGGGAACTTGATTTACTACAGTGAACTGTCAGAGAGCGAAACCTTTCCTGATAGTTTTATAGGAATATGGTGGTCCATTATTACCATGACGACTGTTGGGTATGGAGATTATTTTCCAAAATCTTCTAGTGGTTATTTCGCTGGAGTTATTACCGCAACTTCTGGTGTACTTATTATAACAATGCCAATTGCTATTATCGCGGGAAAGTTTGATGGATATTATACTGCATATAACACCAGCAAAACAAAAACAAAGATGCGAAAATTACAGAAGAAAGAACATAAGAATTCAGTGGCACCTTTGATTAACACGAAGGTCGTAAACAAACACTGAGTGAGGAAAACCGAAATTATTTCAAAAGAATGAGTACGCAGGACCTTGTAATTGTTATTAATCAATTGAAATTCTACCTCTACTTCTGCTAGAGAATGAACCAGATTAAATACAATTCTTATTATATACTATAGTTTTTACCTAACTATTTAACATCAAATTGATCTTTTTGTTAATTGTTTCGCAATATATTTTTCGTGTAAGGTACCACAATACATTACGTTTGTTGTATTTGCCATTTTGAAATTGATATTGTTGTAAATTCTCACTTGAGGAACCATGACATCATTATTTGTATACAGTATGTATTTGTTTTAAAAACATATTGCTTAAAGTAATTTCTGTATGTGTATTGTCAAACTATGTTTCCATCTTGGTGCAAACATATATCGTGGCTTTATTTCTATGCACTTGGAGTTAATCAAAAGATTTGTAACAACAAGCTTGGGCTTTTTATCCTGATTTTAATTTTTCCTGCTGTGCATGCATCGTCTGCTTTAAGAATTCAAACTAAGAAATATGTCATATTATACGAGACCCCTTCGTAACACTGAATTTGCCATATGCAAACCAAACACGTATAGTCAAGGGCTGGGGTAATCGTAAGATTACTATAAGATTACATTCATATGATTATTTGGTTTCCTACGCACAACAAAAGCAACTTTTACAATGCCTCAATAATGAAAAATTTGTTAAGGTGATAACCCAAGTCAGATTTGGTAGCTAACTTTGGCTCTCATGTGGGGTACAGGGAGACTGGTAGAGATTGGAGGATTCTATAACTCGGCCCTTGCTCTTGACCTGACACAATTTGGAGGTTTTGAAAACGTGATTAGTTCTAACGGTAGGGTCTACATATGGATATCTCTTGGACCTCCTCCACCTCATCTTATTGAGAGGATGCCTTCACCTGACAACAGTTCGACCACATATAACTGGAGCATTGGTAAAACGAGTGTTTTCCTCGATCACCCCCCCTAATTGTAGGGGGTGGCGTAACCGTGTTTAACTACCAGGGGTTGCATGACATTATGTCAACATAGGTCAGCTGATAGCCATTGTGTATAGGTTATTGGTAGTCATCCTGGCGTCTCAACAAAATATTACAGAAAAGTATGTAGCCAAAGTAATGCCACATTCTAAAAATGTATATTCTAGTCATGGAAATGTAAATACAAGTTGGTGTAATAAAATGTATGTGTAATTAGAGTGATTGTATTTGTATAAATTGTTAAAGTTGAATTAATGAACAAATGAGGATGGAACCTCTACACAAATGAGTATTATATACAGAAAGACTAGTATTTTAATTTTTGGTATTTGTGAATTACAATTAAAAAACAGAGAAAGAGAGACAACTTAATGCAATTTGTAATCACTGTGCGATTAAAGGAAGGACTTCCACATAGTTTAGAAAATCGTGAACAACTCTTGATCGTTGTTCTTCAGCTCATTATTATTCATTCGGTATTAATATAGGGTCTTCTTCTTTGAGTATTGCAATTAGACAGTTATCATCAACACTTGGTATTTCAGTCTATAAAACAAATTACAATCAGTATACTCAGAAAATTTTATAAAATTGAGATTCTCTTCAATCTTTCCATGCTTACGTGAAGTTCTAACGGATTATAAGTAAAACTGAAAAAAAAACCTTATTTCTTCTTTTTTAAAAACTTATGTATAGCTCTCAATTGGAATTCACTTGTGAATTTAAAAAGAAAAAAATCAAATGAGTGTTTTCTGTCTTAGAAACCAAACATACTAATAACATTAACGGTACCATTTTTCTGCACCAAATGCGCATTTCGACAAAACATGTCTCTTTATTTAAATAGCATCGACATTCTAAATTGAAACAAAATCTTGAGGAATATCATGTTTTTCTGGTAAAGTTCAGGTTGAAAATTTCACGTGCTATTTCTTGTAATCTTGTAGGCATTATTTCAATTGTGAATATCAAAAACCTTGTCCTTATTTGTCTTTCATTCTGTGTCGAGACTGTTTTTGTTCTGTATGGTTGCCTCCAGATATACTTTAACTTGTAAGATGAACCCATATGAAAAAAATAAAATTGATAAATGATTTCCCGCATGGATATTTTAAGTACCTGTACAAAAGCCTGAATAATTTCCAATCTCATTTCCTTTTAATAAAGCAGCCTTGGAAACACATAATTAATCTATCTCACGAGACAATCGAGTAGAATATAGTTTGTTTGTAAAATTGTTAAGTTGACCAATCTGAGAGAAATGATAAACAGAACAGTTATATACTTTAAAAAAAGAGACATTGATAAAATAGTCTTTAAAGAAGGTTAATAGGTGAACTATAAAATGTCAACGTATGAAAGTGTTTAACAACAGATATTCGTTTCTGAATAAGCTAATAATAAAGTCATTTAGGTAGAGTAAAATGTGCGTTAACAAATTTCCAAACATACATAAATTGTAACAACAAAATATGCCTTGTTTAATCAAACAGCTTATTAGAGTAGGCAATAATTTTGATTTATTATCGTGAATGTATTTTTCTGTTATGAAAAAAATGGAAAACAACACGTTTAAAAATGTGTTGCGGCCGACGTGTTTTTCTGGATTTACCTTCACCAGGAACGCTCAAAGCCAATCATTTGAAATCCGAAGATGTAAAATTACCTAAACCGTTGAAGTGCTAGCACATATGTCAAAGATACCTAAAATAATAGCCAAATTCATCTCAAGCTAACTTTGCCAGAGGGAGTTGAAACCTAAGTTTTCTAAATAATTTCAAAATTTATAAACGGACAATTTTAGTACATTTTGTTAAATCATGTCAGTACTAAAATACTGACTACTGAGCTGATGATACCCTCGGAGACTGATAGTTCACCAGCAGAGGTATAGACCCAGTGATGTAAAAAAATTAAAAACAACATATTTAATTTTTTTTTGAGTACGAAGCGCTTTTCTGGATTTACCTTCATCAGGAACGTTTTAAATGTTCAAAGCCAAACATTTGAAATACGAAGATGTAAAATTACCGAAACCGTTGAAGAGCTTTATGTCAATAATACCTAAAATAATAGCCAAATTCATCTAAAGCTAACGTTGCCTGTAGTGTCATAGGTGCACTACTGTTTATTTTTATAATCTATGTTGAATATGAAAACTGAACGAAATCCATCGGGATAATTAAATGAACATCCTCATAGCGAGATTAATTTTTTTAACTCTAAAAGAGTCGATTGATTGCATTCCATACAGAGTTATATTATAGGTGGTGTTTGAGTTGCTCAGTCGGCAGTGTTCTTTGCAGTTTGAGATGTCTGTTGAATGTCAATTGGGTGTCCTTCACCCCTTTTCATCTGATTAAAAATATTCCATCAATGTCTCTTACTGGTTTTCAAATGTTTTAAGGGAAAACATTTAATCATTAGATGAGTTTTAATATGTTTGATGAGAGAATAAGACAAAGCTGCCATGTGTATTGATCTTTGTGAAGATAAATATGCATATCAACGAACATTTAAAGTGTCCAGTCGAGTCACTTTTCTCTCATTTCAAATATATGGTTAAATCAATCAATTACAAAATTTGTTAGATTTGAAAGCAATCTTTGTATAATAATATACAAGTTTATTATAACGAGGAAAGAGGTTAAATGGCAAACGAAATTTGCATTATATTTTTACTTTTGACAATAAGCAATTTTTTTTGTCAAACTACAGATGATAAAAAGAAATTGTTTACTGAATTACTCATCAATAAAAGTTACAATTAAAAAGTGGCTGTCGATTTCGAGTTGTCCAGCATTCATTATATGGTGGGATGACCAGCTAGTTTGGGATAGAGCGACTAACGATGATATTTACTACTTGCTGGTTCTTCAGGTTTGTGACAATAAACTTACTGTTTTATCAACCACATTTTTTCTCTCTCTAAACTGAAGAATTTATTGCATGTGAATTTCTTCTTTAAACATGCTCAAATAATTCATTTTTTTTGCAACCAGCTATCATAACTATCATGAATATGTTCAGAAGTTACATTTTTCGTTTTCTGAATCTTAAGTTTCAAGTTTATTGACAATGTTTATGTTATATACTTTTGCATATTGCTGTAGCGTTCAAACATACTTGAAATAAAAGGTGCGAATCTTATAAAGGCTGAAATAGTGTTTTTCTAAACATTCGACGTTCAATAAATAGACATATTAGAGTTAATTTAGTAGATACAGTGTCCAAAATAAATAACTTTTAATTTTTTAAACAAAATTTTGTATTGGTTTCTAATTTCGTGTGAAAAAAAAAAAAAAAAAAAAACCCGTATGACGAAAAATACACACAGAAGTACTGATTCTTGATGATAAATGCCCCCTCAAAACGTAAAAAATATGGTGTCAATTTTTTTTCAATCTTTGTTGTGGTTTAAAAAGCACGATTTTTCTTCTAAAAAAATTACGATATACATGTCTAGGAAGGCCTGTCTTTTCTACGAAATATAATTTGGCCATCATGTACATGTTCTACCTGTATTTAAGCCTGTAATTTGAAATGTTATGGTACATTGTTGTAAATGGTAGACAAACATATTATGTGTTTATGGCTTGACTACTACAGTCGAGCCACATGATTCTAGTCATGATTATGTCCAGCTTCGAACTTCATCTTCATTTATAATCAATTATGGATACGACATCAGCTTTCTTTTTATAATGAATATGAGTTAAAATAAATGAATATAAGCTTATCTATTATACATTTCTAGGAATGTGATTGGTTAAAAGCGTCCGCGTGAAGACCGTGTATATTTGATATAAGGTTAGAAGGGAGGCGGGGCTTATTTCATACACGGTTAGTAGTGTCGTTACGTCCCTTTATATTCCATTTTAGGTAGAAGGGAGGCGGGGCTTATTTCAAACACGGTTAGTAGTGGTGCTACGTCTCTTTAAAAAACAAAACGGAACTGGGGGAAAATCTTAAAGGTTTGAACAGACGAAGAAATTGATGATTAAGGTGGTACCTAACACTACAGGGAGATAACTCTGTAAAGTCAGCTAAACGATTTAATTACGTTGAGTGGTAAAAGGAATATTAAGCTGCTCAATGATCAAAATTGGTTTTAGTCAAACTGCTATATAACCAGTGTAAATTTTCTGACAAAACGGTTGGTTCAAATTTTTTGAAATTTTTATAATTTTGTTAAATTTACTTTGACAAAATGTTATTAAAATTAAACGAGCCAAATTAATTTTAGTGAAAGTGTTGGGTACCACCTTAAGATTGAAATAAATTCATTAACATTTTTTTTTTAAATACTAAGGCTTTTCTACCTCAGGCAGAGATTACCTTAGCTGAATTTGGCAAAACTTTTAGTAATTTCGTTCCTCAATGCTCTTCAACTTCGTACTTCATTTGGCATTTTTAACTTTTGGGGATTCGAGCGTCACTAATGAGTCTTTTGTAGACAAAACACGCGTCTGGCGTATATACTAAATGTAGTCCTGGTATCTTTGATGCGTTTATTTATACCTAACAAGTTGTTAGCGTTGGCTATTCTAGTAGGATCAACGGAAGTAGTTTCCTAATACTTAAAGTATTGAAGACTGGCTTATATAGATATAGGAAGATGTGGTGTGAGTACCAATGAGACAACTCTCCATCAAAATAACAATTTATAAAAGAAAACCACTATAAGTCAATATACGGCCTTCAACATGGAGCCTTGTCTCACACCGAACAAAAAGCTATAAAGAGTCCCAAAGTTAATGGTGTAAAACCATTTGAACGGGAAAACCAATGGTCTAATCTATATAAAAAAACCAGAAACGACAAACACGTATAAATTACATAAACAAACAACAACTACTGTACGTAGGGCAGGTGTAAACATTTGCAGCAGTATTAAACGTTTTAATGGCTTGGTCATTTTGATAGATCACAAGTCTTAATTCTATACGTTAAGATAGTCGGTAAGATAAACTCGTTACATGGAGTGCTTCGCCCTCAACCCATATGGAATTTACTGACCCCATACATACCGTAGTAAGTCATTAGCAAACTATGTAACTAATAATATGCTCTTGTAGATAATTAGTTATATTTGAATTGTCATAAAAATCGAGCATATCTCATTCAATTTCCACTAAATAATCATAAATTGATAGAAATGATGTTTTCAATATATTTATTTACTTAATAATATATTTCAGGATACGGTTTGGAAACCGGACATTGTACTAAAAATGGTTTCCACAAGTTTGAAGAACTAGGCGGAAGTTTTTATTATGTTCGGATTAAATACGACGGTCGAATATCTTGGTACCCGTATCATGTCTTTGAAAGTCAATGTTCGATAGATGTTACTTTTTATCCATTTGATAAGCAGACCTGTCATATTATATTTACCATTTGGACGTATCGGTATGATGAAGTTGAAATAAATCCTAAATCAAAATTTGAACTAGACGAATATACAGAGAATAGTTTATGGGCAATAACATCAACTTCGGTGCAGATAAACAGAGTATTAGGCAGCCATGAGATCGATTTCACAATTTACCTACGCCGTAAACCCACGTATTATATAGTCAATATCGTCATACCTTTAATATTCCTAGGCATTCTTAATTCCTTAGTATTTATTATCCCTGCCGATGCAGGCGAGAAAATGTCTTATTCAGTTACTGTATTTTTGTCGTTCGCGGTATTTTTAAAAATAATAACAGCCCAACTACCCGTCAATTCAGAAAGCACATCTATCCTCAGTATTTACATCGTAATTCAACTGAGTTACTGTATTTTAGTTCTTGTCGTTAATTCATTCCAATTAAGATTACATCACAGACATGAAGGCAACGAAAAATCTAAAATATTTGTAATGGCTGTTAAACTTCAAAGAAGAATGTGTTGCTGGAGAAATAAGATACAACCTGATACCAACAAAATAGGACGCATCAACAATGAAGATACACAGGGAAATGAAAATACTATCCCTCAAAGGAATCACAACGAAGAAGCAATAAAATGGCGTGATGTATCGTCTGCTATTGATTTCTTTGCTTTTTGGATTTTGATGGGAACAGACTTGATTATAACATTGTTTATTTTCATACACATAGGTGTAAATAAATCAATCATATGATTTACATGAAATATACCTACGCTATACATTGTATGGGGTTCAAAGCATTTTTTTCTGTATTGATTTTTAGCATTGCTTAAACAAATGAATGAAATATAGGCTTGTCGCAGTCAAAATTAGCCACATGCTCACAACGCAGCTTGAAATATCATTATTGCGAATAGGAGGATATCTAACTATCAGCCAACAAATTAACTGGACCATGAGTTTGCATCAGACATATATATTTATAGCTTGTTGTTCGGTGTGAGCCAAGGCTCCGTGTTGAAGGCCGTACTTTAACCTATAATGGTTTAATTTTTAAATTGTTATTTGGATGGAGAGTTGTCTCATTGGCACTCACACCACATCTTCCTATATCTATTGATGATTAATGTGATCAATAGTTTATACTAAGATTTCCAGAAATCTAGAGCTTATTTGTAGTAGAACTTGGCTTCCGAACGGTAGTTCTTCGTTACAACACTTTTAACTTTATTTGAAAATAATAATGTACAATGTGAAGAAACATGTCAGGTAACATTTGTCAGCTTTAGAAATGAAAACATCTCTTCCCTATAGATATCAGTTTTACTAGTCTCTATCATTTAAACAATGTACGAATTATTAAAACATTGTTTCTTTTGATTTTCTAATTTTCTAATTCGTAATACCTTAGGAATCCACAAAACTTATAAGTTACATAAAAGCTGTGATTTCTAATGCAATAGGTTCTTTTCGAATCATGTATCTGAATTGTTAAATTAATGAATAGTAAAAAAAAAGCATATTTTTCAAATAAATGACATAATTCGTCAAGTTCACGAAGTTCGTCATCATTACTATGATAGCAGGAAGATAAAAAAAAATTCTAGATACTTATATCATTAACAGTACCTATATCCTTGTTGTTTGGCGAGCTTGTTACTAGGAGCTGCAGCTGTCGTTGACTTGAGGGTCAGTTTCGTCTCAAGTGACCATACTGCTTAAAGTATCACATATGCGCGAATCACGCAGTGTAATGATGGCATCAAAGGGCTGTTAATACCAACAATAATCCAAAGCTGGAGGAGGAGCAGGGACAGAAGCGATATTTTTAAACTGCTGGATTTGGCCTTGTTGTATGCGGCTGAGGCGGGTCTTTTCTAAATGATGGTTTTAGGGCCATAGTCTCTGCCTAGCGAATATTTTTTTCATTTTCCTCAATATCGGCGATATCATTGCTTATGTATTCTTTATCAGTAGGCCAACCTGCAAATGACTTTTTAGCAATCCTGATGAGTTGATATCTTTCTTAAAGTTTTACAAGCAATTCACCAGCAATAGAAAAAAAGGTGCGATGAAACAGACAATAGGTCTACAAAGAATTTTGTTAAGACCATCCATAATATTGTCGTTAAAACGAATCTGACCCCGATTTCCTTCAGGTTAAATCTTAAAATTAGCATCATCTCTGTTTTTTCTTTGACAGATTGTCTTGCTCTGAACGAGTTCATTCAACTATGATTAGTACATGTCTGTTTCAATAAACATTCATTGCCTGTAAACTCCAAAGAAACAAACTCTGAATGTTACATCTTAAGCTTTAAGTTATGTAATTTTCATAGGCTCGATCGAACTGTGTATAGCTGATATTTTCGCAAGATTGAATATCCTAAGATACAATGTAATAATAAATGTGGTGTAGGATTCTATTGTTTTCATTGGTTATTACGGTCAGGAGATTCCAAAATTGGTTTGCGTATCCAAAGTCTTGTTTCTTTTTTTGAGTGTATTGACGTTAGGTTTCTATTTTTAAAAATGTATATTGACGGACAATATTAATAAATCTGTTTTATATAGAATGGTTAAGTCATGACGTCACACATTTTAGAAAACACATAGGGGAAGCACCGCAGCAGACAAAAAGAAAATTGGGAGATTTCAAGAATGATATGCTAAATTCAGAGACGCTAAGAATACAAGAAAGATAATGCAGCAAGCTATACTATTAAAAAATGATATTTTTAAAACAGAATAAAATGTTAAAATTCTTGCAAAATACATTTCAAATAAAACAAAGAAAGAACATTGAATGTCATGTTTCTAATACATTATGTACATGTGTAATGTATAATTTAAGGACTTTCACTCAGTCAATACGGTGTATATGGACCTGTTGGATTATAATGACACTCGAAATATGTCAATACAATATAAACAGCTCCATATATAACGTTTTGACATCGTCAAAAGTCCATAATTGATAATTATATGAAAAGATATAGTTTATGCTACTCGTCCATCAATCCATGTCCCCCTCTAAATTATACATAAACACCTTTACAGAAAAAACCTGTAAAACTAAACAGAGTTTTCTTGTTTTTTTTTCTACAAATTAAAGTAAGTTTTTGGAATTTTTATGGTACAGTTAAATGTCTCGTAACAATGGTAATTGTATTTTCTATATCCACCGAGCACCAGACACAAATATATCCAAAGGTGTTTGTGGCATTTTTTATAAGGGATATCTTTATCATTTAAGCAGAATTTTATAAACAGATATATCATGTTCTTGAGAATGAATTTCCCTCGCCTTACGGCTCGTGAAATTTTACATTCTCTCGACTGATATTTTTCGCAAATACCCCTCAATAACATGCTATATCTGTTTAATTACACCGAATGTTTATGTTCCAAAACGCATTGATGATCGTGACGTTACAAACGTCCAGTCGGGTAGAGTATTTTTTGGCAAATACCACGACAGAAAGGGTAAAAAAGGCATATCCTTTTTGGCAAATACCCCGGCGGCGTTTAAAAATTAACGATATTCATTTGATGACAGTAAATTGGTGAAAAATACGCTGGCTATCAACCAATCAAAATCCAGGATTTTTACATGAGGTGTTATTAGATCTGGTATTTCATTATTTGTATTAATTAAACAAAAAGTCATCCGCATAGAGTGTGGTCAAAGATGAGTTTTCTAAGCAATGTTAGTGTTCAGTTATATAGTAAATTTCAAAAATTGGCAAAATTCCCGAACCAACAAAACAATACAAACTTTTGAGCATTATTGCACTTGATACAGTAACAGTTCAAGATCTTGTCTTCGTGTACTATGCACATGTAATAGTTTATTAAATTAATTGATTGTTGTTTATTTTATGTCCAGCAGCAAATATTGCATGCATATTCATGGCGAAAACACATTTATTTTAAAATACAAGAAGAAGGTCTTGGAATAGGAGGCCGATAGTGAGGTATACGATGTTCCTTGGAAGAAAACTAGAAAATGAGAATATCTTGAATAAGGACAGAAATTAGCCTTGCAACAGCTGGCAACACTTATCCCATCAAGTATTTAATAGAAGAGTTTTCTTTTAAATTGCAGGGAGTGTTGATCAATGTATATAGTATGCTGTTAGCCATCGGAATTCATGTGTATTTTTAAATTGCATTTAAGGCATCTTATAAAGGTAAGATATGCTTTGCTCGCGTTAAGTTGTGATGGTTCCGTATTGATTATTGTACAGATATCTGTTTTTTTGTATGATATTATATACAACCGCCTCGAGAGCGGGATATATTTTGTTCGAAACAACTACGGGTCAAACAAAGACGTTAAAATTGGTATTAGTTGTTTCAGCGCTTAACACGCGGCATGTAAGAGTAAAGGCACAGACTGGACGGCTCGGAGGTTGAAACGTGTCCGTCGCAGTAGGGTGACTTTTCTTCTTATGAAGTCTAAGCTTCGGAACCTACACGTTCAAAGTCCAGGCCTCACGGTCATAAAACTTTCGAGCATGATTTTTGTACTCAGACTCAGGAATCAACCAATCAAAATGCTGGATTTCATGTTTCGAGCATGATTGTTGTGCTCCTAGCACTGGGCAAAGTTTTATGACTTCAAAGTCCAAGGCTTGGTGTTGCAAGCAGATATTTTGTACTCCGATTACCGAGTTAAAACCCCAGTCACACTATCAAGTTTTCCTACGTTTGTAAATGCTACGTTTCAACTACGTTTTTAACAAAAGGTCCCGTTATTTTGAAAGGTAGGTTTTACTAGGTTGTGTTACGTTCTTTTCAATTTTTGCTACGTATCAGTACGTGTAGACCCACGTTTCCACTTCGCGTTGGTACGTTTTGTTACGTAGTTATCACGTTTTGTTTCATGCCGCTAAGCTTTGATACGTATTTACTAGGTTTCTACTACATTTCAATTTTCGCTACGTTTATTGGTTAATTATTCATAACATACGCGGCAGGTCACGTTTTGAAAAAAAGGTTCACACCGTTTCGCTACGCTTTCAAAACATAGCAAAAATAACTCTTTTCATATATGCTTGGATTCAAAATTAAAAGTACTATGGTACTGTAATTAGCAACGCATCATACTTAACAAACAATGGGAAAACTAAACATTAGCAAAATATATATATATAAATATAATACATGCATATCAAATTGGAAATCTTCAAGAGTTGTGAAAAGTTAAACAGTTATCAGACACACTACAAATGATAATAAACGACATAAAGTCAGCTTAAGATACACAGAGAAATTTTGCTAACACGCATAACGTGTAAATTGAGATTCATGAATTTCACCTCAAACAGTATTATTCGTGAAACTCGCAAAAACGTATTTCATATCCGTTAAAAACTCATATGACTCTCATGTGAAACTCACGTGAATTTCAAATGATTTTTTGTTTATCAAAGTAAATTTATTTAATTATATCGAATTTATAAAATGTAATTCAAATCTTAAACAATGCAATTTTCTTTTGAAAGTTGCACATGCTGTTCATTTTTACTAGTATATGAATTCACATAAATTACACGTGACAATTTTTCTGTGAGCAAATTTCCCTGTGTTTATTTCAATAACCTTACTTTTATTTGTTTTTCTTTCTGTATCGTTCATTAATTTTTGTTCGGTAAGATTGGCTTCAGATATATATCAATTAGCAAGGTGAACCTATATGAAAGTTGTTTTTTTAAATAAAATGATTTCCCGCTTGTAAATTGTAATGAGCAGCACAACAACATTAACAATTATTTGTCACAGATTATCTCTCAATCTCATTTTCCTTTCAATAAAGCAGCCGTGAAAAACACACGATTAAGCTATCTCACGAGACAACTGAGTAGAAAATTCACCCACCTCATACCAATGATAATCTGTACAATTTTATACTTCTAACGTGACTTTGAGAAACAAGGAGGTCTTTGTTAGGAATATAAAAGGTGCATTATTTAAAAAAATGTCAACGTCCAGAACTGTATAACAACAGAATCGTTTCTAAATAAGACAACAAATACCGGTATGTCAATAGGGAATATAAAAGGTGCATTAACAAATTTAACAAAGTTTTTAACGTCCATAACATTTTAACAAGACGATCTCTTGTTAGACAAAACAGTTTATTGGAATGGGAAATAATTTGTATTTACTTGTCTTAAGTATTTGGTTAAAGCTATTTCAAAGACAAACACCCATGTTTGAAACACCAAAGGTTTATAATTAGTTCAACAGATCGGAACATGCATGAACTATTTGCCACTGTACGTTTATAAAAAAAAATCAATAATCAATTAGTACAAACTGAGGATAAACAGACATTGATAATGTAGTGCAATATTGTTCATTCTTGTTATCCATGTTAGAAATGAAAGGTAATAAAATCTATCGGGGGAATTGCATGAACACCTACAGAACGAGAACGGGTTTGTGTACTTTGTCTGTTGATATGCATCATCTATCATGCAAATTTAGATTTAAGGGTTCTTTATACTGTAAAAGCCCATAGTACAGTGACCGATAATTGATTTTCATTTAATGATAATTTAATTTTGGATGTAACGCGTCTTCTGATTGGCTGACGTAATTTTGTTATGAGCCCGTAGACATAATTTAGTCATAACGTTTTTTCATGGTTTTCTACTGTTTAAAATGGAATTTAGAATTGAATAATAAGAAATGAATGTAATTATTCGAAATTATTCGAAAATGACTATTCGAAAATGACTATTCGAAAATGACTGAAAGTATTCGAAATAACATAAAAAAAAATGGTGCACACTGTTAAATAACCAGCTACGCGCGTTTTTTAGTGTGCACCAAATTTTTTATGTTATTTCTTCATAGACAGAAAAAAAATTACAGTAATTCCTTAAATGTACTTTGGTTTTTAATGCCCTTTTACAGCATTATTTGAGAATTCCCTTATCATTAGAACTTTTAAATGACAAACATGTATAGTGCCAAATGTATGTAGATCAGTATCTATTTACGCTTCTGGAACACCTGATATCACTTGGTTTAATAGTGGTGTTCCACTTGCGCATTCCGGTGCGTTCGTTGTAGTTGACGTTTTAGTTTAAATGTCAATTTCGTGTCATTCGCCTCTTTTCTTTTGATGTTTAGCAATTCCAGCCATGTCCCTCGTTGGTTGTCAAATGTCGTAAGGAAAAACGTTTAATCATCATTTGAGTTTTTATATGATTGATGAGAGAATTAGACAAATATGTGTATTGATTTTTGAAAACATGAATATGTATATCTATGTGTATTTAAAATTTCTATTCGATTTGTTTTCTCATTTCAAATCGATGGTTACATCACGCGTACATTAAATTCATTAGAAATAAGCAAACTCTTTGCATACTATTATATAAGTTCAAAGGAAAGAGGAAACAAGTCTGATGACAAACGAAATACGCATTATTTGTTTACTGTTGACAATACGCAATGTTTTTTGTCAAACTTCAGATGATGCCAAAAATCTGTTCACCGAATTATTCAAAAATTACAATAAACAAGTAAGACCGATAAACGACCAATATGATGCCATACGAGTTATTGTCGATTTCGAGATGTCCAGCATTCATGCACTTGATGAAGTGGCAGAAAAAATAGCTGTTGCGGGTCATTTGAATCTGATATGGTGGGATGAACAACTCGTTTGGAATAGATCGGCTAACAATGATATCTACGACATATTAGTTCTGCAGGTTTGTAACAATACATTTACTGTTATATCAATCAGTAGTTAATATTTTTTTAATAACGTTATTTAGTTGAGTTGAGAATTAATCGCATGTGGATTTCTTTTTTGAACTTGATTAAATAATTTATCGAAGACATTTCATATTTTCACTTTCTGCAAGAAAAGGAGCTACTAATATGTCGTTAAATTAAAAGTCTTTTTCATCTTAAGTTTAATTTTTATTAAAGATATATATATATATATATATATATTATAAACTTTGTTATATTGCTGTTGCTTCCATATGAGTTCAAATGGATGGCGCAAATACTATAAAGAACTTAATTGTACCTTTAGAAATATTAGGAGTTCAATTAACAGAAATAGTAGATTTTATTATTTGATGTATTTGGTTTCTAATTTTGAAAGACGAGACTGCGTTCACCATCCGTAACATAAAATCTGATCTCGTATATATCCAGGCAGAGCTCAGCAACTTCAACGATAACAACATAAGACGAAAACGTGATCAACATTGGAAGAGAGGATTCATGCTATTAACATTTTATTTACATTTTATAAAGTATATAATAATAAGTAAAAAAGGAACGTTTCAATAAAAAAACGAACATATGTAATTCTATATATTTGTTTATGCTTTATCTATTTCAGGATACGATTTGGAAACCGGATATTGTTTTAAAAAATGGTTTCCACCAATTTGAAGAATTGGGCGGAAGTTTTTATTATGTCCGTGTTGAAAACGACGGTCTAGTATTTTGGTATCCATATCACGTCTTTGAAAGTCAATGTTCCATAGATGTCACTTTTTATCCATTTGATGAGCAGACCTGTCATATTATATTTACGATTTGGACATATCGATATTATGAAGTTGAAATAGATCCTGATTCAATATTTTATCTTGGAGATTATATAGAGAATAGCTTATGGGAAATGACTTCAACTTCGGTGCAGGTGCAGAGGGTATTAAGTAGCAGTGAGATCATTTTCACAATTAATCTACGCCGTAAACCTATGTATTACACAGTAAATATTATCATACCTTTAATATTCCTTGGCATTCTTAATTCTTTAGTATTTATTATCCCTGCCGATGCAGGCGAGAAAATGTCATATTCAGTTACTGTGTTTTTGGCGTTCGCGGTATTTTTAACAATAATAACAGCCCAACTGCCCGTCAACTCAGAAAGCACATCTATCCTGAGTATTTACATCGTGATTCAACTCAGTTACTGTATTTTAGTTCTTATTGTTAATTCATTCCAGCTTAGAATACACCATAGACATGAAGGCAACGAAAAATCTAAAATATTTGTTTTTGCTATTAAACTTCAGAGAAGAATTTGTTGCTGGAGAAATAAGATACAATATGATACAAACGAGATAGAACGCATCAACAATGAAGATACGATTGCAATTGAAAATGCCACCCCTCAAAGGAATCACAACGAAGAAGCAATTAAATGGCGTGATGTATCGTCTGCTATTGATTTCTTTGCTTTTTGGATTTTGATAGGAACAGACTTGATTACAACATTGTTTATTTTTATACATATAGGTATGAATAAATCAATCATATGATTTAAATGAAATGTACCTACGCTATACATATCATCACTATTGATGAGTACAAAGCATGTTTTTTGTAATAGTTTCTGCATGTCTATAATCGCTGCAATATTTCGTTATGATGAGTCAAATGCCCTGTTGACATTAGCTATTTATACTCAAAATACCATTAAAAGATTCAAATACTAACAACTATTTAAAACGTAATTTTAAACACTGAATGTCTAACAACATGAACAATGGATCTACTAGTCTATCAATATCTGTATAATGCTTTGCTTCGACGCTATTTGGCGTTTTCATAGTTATCCGTCAAATATTAACTGGTTGATGTTTTAGTCTTATACAGATGTTTCATATATCTGTTGATTGGCATTGAACTATCTCTCAGTTACTGCATGAGCTTTTAAAAGAGGGACGAAAGATACCAAAGGGACAGTCAAACTCATAAATCTAAAAGAAACTGACAACGCCATGGCTAAAAATGAAAAAAAGACAAATAGACAAACAATAGTACACATGACACAACATAGGAAACAAAAGAATAAACAACACGAACCCCACCAAAAACTAGGGGTGATATCAGGGTCTCCATAAAAGTAAGCAGATCCTGCTCCATATGTGGCATCCGTCGTGTTTAAAATTGAATATCACGTCTTTTGTTATTGTTTTCTAGCAGAATTGAGAATTCAAACCCTTTACAACTGATTATGACAAGTTGTTGTGAGTTGTATTAACACAACTGACCCACACTAGGGTAAGGATTGATTTGCTGAAAACCGGGCAATATCTTTAGTAATACTTTGTTTTCGAACGGATCTTCTTTGTTAGGAGACTTGAAAAAGTAGTTGAAATTTGGCATGATGAAAAGGCAATACCTGTATGATTCAGGATTGCAATGAAGTTTTATTGTTAGCGTCATTTCCAATTTACAAAGGCGATACATAAATGTTCAGAAGTTGCCTGGTTTTATTGAAGCTACATGTCAGGTAAGATTTGTCAGTTTTCGAAATGTTAACATCTCTACCCTATGAATAACATTTTTATTAGTATCTATAAGTTAAACAATGTACGAATCTTTAAAACCAATTGATCCTTTTGATTTTCTAATTCGTAAGACCTTAGGAATCCTCAAAAGCTAGTTTTACATCTTTTAGACTAAATTGCTCGCTACCATATTTAGTAAAACTGTTTGATGTCAAATTTCTGATGAAATAGGTTTTTTTTCGAACTGTGGGTCTGAATTTGTTAAATGCATGACTAGTTAAAACAAAATCATATTTTTTAAGAAAATGAACTTGTGACATAATTCGTCAAGTTCATAAAGTTTGTCATCATTACTGTCTTAGCTAGAAGATAAGAAAATAAATCTCTATACTCAAATTATTAACAGTAACTAGAAATGGATCCTTGCTGTTTGGCTGGCTAGTTACTGGGAGTTGCAGCTGTGGTTGACTTGAGGGTCAGTTTCATCTCATACTGCTTATAGTAGTGACAGATGTTCACGGTTCATGGTGCGCGAATCACGTCGTGAAATGATGGCCCGAAAGGGCTGTTAATAACGACTGAAACCCTAAGCTGGAGAAGGATCAGGGACAGAAGTGATATTTTTAACTGCTGGAGTTTGCCTTGTTGTATACGGCTGACGCGGGTCATTTTTTATTTGACAAAAGTCTTATCTCCAAAATGTATTAAATTTTAAACTTTGTTCACACTAGCTTATTCAAATATTTAAAAGTTTAAATTCACAACAAGAGCATTAAATGAAAGGTTATGTATTTTAAGTAATCATGGCGATAGTAATGATAAATTTCATTTATTTCAAAATGTTCAAACTATAACTTCAAGCAAATTGAATATTCAAAGACAGTTAATACAAATGCATCTGTTTTTAAATTTGTTCAGTAAATGTCAACAAAGAATGTAAAGAAATATATAATTAATGAAAATATTTAAAATGCGTCACAGATATGAAATTATATGACGATATATTGAATGATTTATACTTTGTAGTCTTGTCTCCTGTTATATTCAAAATGTTATGTTATAATAACACGTTTATCGTATAATCGCGATAAGGCGAAAAGGAAAAATTGCGAAAAACGCAAAAACTCGAAATCGCCAAAAACACGAAAACTCGAAATCGCAAAAAACGCAAAATCGCCAAAAGGCGAAGTCGATAACGCGAAAACTCGAAATAGCGAAGTCGGAAAGACAAAAAAGCGAAGTCGAAAAATCGGTTTTGCGCTTTCGACTTCACATTTTCGCATTTTCGACTTCGCGAATTCGCGTTTTTACGATTTAGCTCTATATAATAAGAAAGGCGGAAACGCAAAAACGCGAAATGGCCTTAAACAGCCACCATACTAGTCTCTGCCTTGGGAATATATTTTTCGTCTTCATTATCATCGGCACTTATCAGTAGGCGAACCCCCTAATTAGTTTTTAACAATCTTGAGGAGCTTATTTCTTTCTTTAATTTTTCCAAGCAAATCTCCAGCCATAAAAAAAAAGGTGCGATGCAACAGACAATAGATTTTTGTGCATTTTCTTACGCCCATCCATAATACTGTCGCTCAATCGAAACAGACCCCGATGATTCCCTTCTGATTTAATGTTAGAATGAGCCTCATCTCTATATTTTGTTTGGCAAAATGTCTTGCTCTGAAAGAATTTCGTACATAAAATCAACGAGTCAGTTCAACTTTGATAAATGTATTTTTGTTTCAATAAACTACCCTTGCCTGTAAGCTTCATGGAAACTAAATCGTATTTAATAGCATAAATGTAACATCTAAAGCTTCAAGTTATGTAGACTTCAGAGGCTCGATCGAACTGTGTAAAGTTTAGATATTTTCGCAAGGTTGATTATCCTGAAATACAATGTAATAATACATATGGTGTAGCATTCTACTGTTTTCATTGGTTATGACGATCAGGTGTTTCCAAAATTATTTTGCGTACCAAAGTGTTGTTTCTTTTTACAGTGTATTGACGCCATGATTCTATTTAGATGTATATTAACGATATATATATATCTAAATAAATCTTGCTAATATAGAATACTATCTTGATGACGTCACACATATTACAAATGAATATAAGAAGCACCGCAGCAGACAAAAAGAAAAAGTTAATTGGGAGATTTCAAGAATGTTATGTTAAATGCAGACTGTGTCCGCGGTCAATATAATCTAAACAGGTTCATAGATAACATATTTACTTCGTCAAAAGTCCATAATTGATGATTATATAAAAACATATAGTTAATTTTAGTCGTCCATCAATCCCTTTTCCCCTCTAAATTAAGCATAAACACCTTGAGAAAAAAAAATGTACATAATTAACATAGTGTTTAATTTTTTTGTTCCACAAATTAAAGTAGGTATTTGGAATTTTCTTAGTATAATGAATGAATTATTGAATGTCTCGTAACAATAATAATTATATTTCCTAAATGGCTTTTCCACCGAGCACCAGAGACATATATTACCACCGGTGTTTGTGGCATTTTGTATTAGGGATTTCTATATTATTTGAGGATGTACTTAGGTAATATAAGGGGAAAAAAAAATCAAGAATTCAAAACCGATACTTCAAGCTGGAAGAGTATAAGTCAACGATTCAAATAAGCTGAACATATTGAGTGGTCATGGAGCTGCCTTTTAAAGATATTTGATTTATAAAATATTTCGGGAAAGGCTGACTCGGACTATTACATTATATTTGCATTGGTACTATTTGGGTCTCACATCAAAAGAAAAACAATCAAGAATCTGCTTTAATTTTGTCAAATTACATTTTAAATATTCTGGTCAGGGATGAGTTTTCTAAGCAATGTTAGTGTTCAGTGATATAGTAAATTGCAAAAATTGGCAAAAATTTCCCAAACCAACAAAACAACACTAACTTTTGTAGTACATGTAGTATTATGGTACTTTTTATAGTTACATTACAAGATCTTGTCTTCGTGTAATATGTACATGTTATATACACATGGAAAAAAGTATTGCAACACCAAATTGAAATTGAAATAAAAAAAAAACCTCTTTATTTTTTGGTGATATAATTTGGTAAAATAGAACTATTAAAACATTATTTAAGTATCACCTGATTTTAATTAATAAATATCGTCTCGAAAAGTTTTTATCTGCACATACAGCTACTGTACCCGTAAACAGCAAAACAGATGTTGTTATCATCATTGTTTTCAACACTTTAAATAACCAAGTTTTTAAAGTGATGTGATTGACACCTTGTAATGGGTTCTTGACAACTCTTAACTGCAGCAAGATGGCTATTATCAGCATAAGAGAAGCAGGGGTGTCGCTGTAACAACTGCACGTAATGTTGTTCATCACCATTCCACTATAAGTCGTTTTGAGAATAACAAGCAGGCAATACACGCTGTAAAAGACCTTCCGAGATAATGAAGACCCTCTATCCCATTTGCTTGAGAAAATCAAGCATATTGAAGGTTGGTCAGAAGGAAACCATTTGCATACAAGACAATCCTAAAAAGAAAGTGGTGGCCATACAGGAGCCTTTTAACAAGAACTGTTCGAGATCAACTCATCTCTACTGGTTATCGTGCAAAAAGACCATTTCGGTGACCTTTGCTAACAAACAGACACACAGTTTTCCGTATCAAATGTAGTGCAGAGCTCGCCAAAGTTGGAAATTAGCATCGCGGAGGAAGATCCAATGTTCAAATGGAATTCGACTCATCTTCCATGGCCCGATCGTAACCCGGATTTGAACCATATCGAGCATATTTGGGCGGAATGTGCGCGAAAGGACACCCCAGTTCAAACATATCATTAAAAAGGCAATGCCCTTCAGCAGAAATGGTTGCTGCTACCTTAGAAACAAATAAGTCGATTCATGGCAGGAATCAGAAGACGTTTAGATGTGGTTATCCGTTTGGATGGAGGCTGCGCACAAAGTGCTAATTCTTTGGCGTATAACAATCAACCATGATGTGAACAGTCATCTCAAGATTAATTTTGAAATGTCTGACATTGTAAAGTTCGACTACATTAAAAGTTATAAAATTAATTTTTTTTGTACAAAAAAACCCACTTAATTTTGTTATTAAAATTGTGGTTGTATTAATATTTTTTTTTCAAACTTTTTTTTGTTCGTTTAAATGAAAACGTTATCATAAACTATGTTTCAATAATATTATACACATATTTTATTTTATTTTAGCAAAAACAAGAGGCTTATTTTTCAACTTTTAAAAATTCAAGGTGTTGCAATACTTTTTTCCATGTGTATAGTTTATAAAGTTGATTGGTTGTTGTTTGTTGTATGTCCAGCAGCAAATATTGCATGCATGTTCATGGCGAAAACACATATATTTTAAGAACAATAAGAAAATCTTGGAATAGGAGTTCTACAGTGAGGTTTACGGTGTTACTTGGAAGAACGCTGGAAAATGATGATACATTAATGAAGGACAAAAATTAGCCTTGTAACAACTGGCAACTTTTTTACATTCAAATATATAATAGGAGAGTTTTCTTTTAAATTGCAGGGAGTGTTGATTAATGTGTATAGTATGCAGTTGGCCATCTGTATTCACGTCTACTTTCAAATTGCATTTAAGGGTTCTTATATAGATAAGATACGCTTTGCTCGCGTTTAACTGTAAAAGGTCTGTATTGATTATTGTACTTTGGTTTTTTGGTATGATATTATAAACAACCGTCTGGAGAGCAAGAGATCGTTGGCTCGAATCAACACCGTCTCAAACAAAGACGTTAAAATGGATATTAGTTGTTTCAGCGCTATGAACGCGGAATTTAAAATTAAGAGCACATAGCTTGACTTTTCTTCTTGTGAATTGTACGCGCTTGAGAGCTTACATTTTAAAAGTCCAGGGTTTGTGTTTCAAGCACACATTTTGTACTCCGATTACTGAGTAAAGTTGTATTATAAAGGGCTTTGATCATATATGCTTGGATTCAAAATCACTAGTAAAAGTAAACGTAAATGTAATAAAATTGAGAATGGAAATGGGGAATGTGTCAAAGAGTCAACAACCCTACCAAACAAAAAAACAACAGCAGAAGGTCACCAACAGGTCTTCAATGTAGCGAGAAATTCCCGCACCCGGAGGCGTCTATATCATCTCAATGTTTATGTATATATTTACATTAAACTCCCGCAACACAACCGCCAGTGTATCTAAGGAACTGTATGCAATTTCGCTATATAATGATTGGAATATTGGTTTCGTCATTATTGGTCGAGGACATTCTGTTAAATACCACGACAATAAAAAAGATTAAAAAATAAAGAAAATAATATAAACCTATTAACGTAACAGTTGTTCAAAAATAAAATTCATCAAATAATGTTAAGTTTAACATGTTTAATGTACACACATTTCTTTTTACTAGCAATCGACTCTTCGGTGAAACAGAATAATGAATGAGTTATACTTATCCTGACACTATGGTACTGTATGAGGCAACGCATCATACGTACCAAAACAAGGGGAAGACTAAATATTAGCGAAGTATATATATATACATATATATATCAATATTCAAGAGTCGTAAATGAATAAACAGTTATTATACACACTACAAATGTTTATAAACGAAATAAAATCAGCTTAGGATACACAGAGAAATTTCACATTAATTTCATGTAAATTGAGATTCATGTCAATCTCACTTCAACTTCACTAAAACAGTATTATTCGTGAAACAAGCAAAAAAGTATTTCATCTCCGTTGAAAATTTATATGACTCTCATTTGAAACTCACTCTTTATAAAAATAAAATTGTTCAATTACATCGAGTTTATAAAATTTACAAAATCCAATTTAAATCTTGCCCAGCGGCCCCAGCATATGAAGTGTATGTTTCTCAATTGATACGTTACTCTAGAGCTGTCTCAAAGTACGTTAATTTTGTTGAACGAGGAATACTGTTCTCTCAAAAGTTGCTAAGACAGGGCTATAAATCAATCAAATTAAGGTCATCATTCAAGAAATTTCACGGTCGCCACCATAAGCTGATTGGCCTTTATAACAAAATTGTGTCAGAAATCATATCTGATATTCTTCCTCAGTCATTATAACCTTCCATCATTACCAAACTGAACAATGCAATTACACGACGAGTGCCGTATACGGTGCAGGAAATGTTTACCTTTCCGGAGCACCTGATTTCACTCCCGGTTTTTAGTGGAGTTCGTGTTGTTTCTCATTTCTTAATTATATATGTTGATGTACATGTCCTTTGTTTTTTTTGTCTTTATTTACTCCTTGGTTTTGATTGTTATTGTCTTAACCCTTTGTCACGGAATAGAAGTTCCTTCATAATATAAGTTCCAAATGGAAAAACTATTCTGGAATATTATTTCCACAGGAATAAATATTACAGTAGATGTTCCTAACGGAATAAATAGTATAGAATATTTGTTCCAACAGGTACAGGTATTATGACATTGTTTATAATAATGTTTCCACTGGAACATTCAAGGATTTAACCTTTTCTTCCCGAATAAAGGATATCAGTTTTCAATCAATTGCACATTTCGATAAAAAGCTCACTCAAAGGACAAGTTAGACTCATCTGATAGATAATTGACCAAGGTTTCAGGAAAACTTGATTTAAGGAAAATAATTCTTACGTTGGTCACGTGATATCTCTCAAAAGTCACGTGACATGCTGAATTAAAGTGACAAAAATGTACAATTCAAGCGGAAAAGCGGTTTTACAGACATTTAGTGACAAAAATAGAACATAGTTTTAGTGTTAAATTAATGCATGAAGACTTTCGACAACGTTATCGGTGAAAACTTTATACAGAAATGTGCAAAACCTGTCTGATTGGTAGAAATATCAAGACTCGAAACACCGAAAAATAGTGGATTTTTTGAGAATTTTTGTCATAGTCAAATAAATGGCCCAAGTTTATGTTAAAGATGTACTATTCATAACTGCTTACAGAATGAGGCTTTAGGAAAGAATTTTGAGTAAATATTGAACGAAAATCTGGTATTATTGAGTGCCCAGGCTAAGAATGTAACAAAAACAGAGAGAGGGGAGAAAAAGGGGGGGGGGGTAAAATTTTCTTTTAGATGTAATCATGTATTTCAGTTGTCTTTATTGAAATTGAAAGTTAAGTTAAGTTACATTTAATATAGGAATTTATTTTTTCATCCTCCGGCAGTAAGGTTTGAACACGCGATCATCCGGGTGTAAGACTGTGCATCTTTCCACTGCGCCACAGAAACCATTGGAAACCTTATGAAATTAAAGCATATAAGTCACCTTCTCTGTAAGACTAGAAATTAATTTTGGGAGAACATAATCCAACTTCGTTTTCTTAAGAAGCTATTTTTTGAAAATTATTTTTTTTCAAGCAAATTTGTATGAAAGTTATTCAGAAATGTTCGTTTTTTCGTCTATATGTCACTATTTCTATACCTTAGCGATACGATATCCAACACCCTCATAACCAGACACTAAAGAATCAAAGATTTGTTATTGCTATTCCGACTTGGCTAACAATTTTTAACACATTTTAGGTGTTCTCTTCTCTTTTGCTATAAAAACTGACAAAACAAAACATGAAAATTCCTTGTAATTTGAGTTTTGTTTCAGTGTTTATACTCTATGAATCAGATTGTTTGTATGTGTATGGGTTTTACTTACAGTTTTGATAGTATTCTTGTAAATGATGACGGCACAGTTATCAAAATTGTCATTTTAAAACAAAAAACAGCAACAATTTGTCTTGTGACATTTTGTGAAAATATTCTATTTAAAAATGAAAATAAAACAGTTTTCCCCAAAAAAATTCTTGTCAATATAGGGCAAATTGACATAATGCATTGCATTTTGTTGGTTTCAGACACCAAAAATCAAGTTGGTGGTATACTGATCTTCAATTTGAGCCCACAACCACATATGTATGTCAAAAATTGTCAACGATACAAAACTTCATGCAAACTACTCCGCCACAAATTAAGCTTATCGGTCAGATTGACCAGTAGGAACGTTAAAGGGTTAAACAATGCAATTTTCTTTTGTAAGGTTCACATGCTGGTCATATGTATATGAATTCACATAAATTACACTTGGCAATTTTCCTGTCAGCAATTCCCCTGTGTTTATTTCAATAACCTTACTTTTATTTGTTTTTCTTTCTGTATCGTTCATTAATTTTTGTTCGGTAAGATTGGCCTCAGATATATATCAATTTGCAAAGTGAACCTATATGAAAGTTGTTTTTTTAAATAACATGATTTCCCGCTTGGAAATTGTAATGAGCTACACAACAGCATTAACAATTATTTGTCACAGATTATCTCCCAATCTCATTTTCCTTTCAATAAAGCAGCCTTGAAAAACACACGATTAAGCTATCTCACGAGACAACTGAGTAGAAAATTATTAAGTCCATAAACCTCCTACAAATGATATCCTGTGCAATTTTATACTTCTTAAGTGACTTTGAGAAACCAGAAAGTCTTTTAAAGAATATAAAAGGTGCATTATCAAAATGGCAACGTTCAGAACTGTATAACAACATATATTCGTTTCTAAATAAGACAACAATTAAGTCAATAGGGAATATAAAAGGTGTATTAACAAATTTAACAAAGTTTTTAGGTTCCCTGACATTTTAACAATTAAAGAAGATCTCTAGTTAAACCAAACAGTTTATTAGAGTGGGAATAATTTTTATTTACTTGTCTTCAGTATTTGGTTAATTCTAGTTCAAAGACACATACACATGTTTGAAACATCAAAGGTCTATAATTATCACAACCATCCGGAACATCCATGAACTATTCGCCAGTGTACGTTTATCCACAAAAAACAATAATCAGTTAGAACAAACTAAGGGTTAACAGACATTGATATTGTAGTGTAATATTGTTCATATTTGTAATCCATGTTAGTTATGAAAAGTAAATTAAATCTTTCAGGGGAATGAACGGGTTTGTGTACTTTGTAAGCGTCTGTTGATATGCATCGGTCATCTACATTGCAACCGTAGATTAAACTGTGAAAACCCATAGTACAGGTACTGATAATTGATTTTCATTATTTATTTATGTTCTTTGGAATTGATGCATTTGTTTTACAGCATTGTTTGATAATTATCTTATCATTAGAACTTAAATGACAAAAATGACTTGTGTCAAATGCATGTAGGGCAGCATCTGTTTACTCTTCTGGAACACCTAATATCACATTGTTTGATGGTAGTTTTTCTATTGCGCAGTCCTTAACGTACTATGTAGTTGGCATTGCCGTTTAAATAAAATTTAGAATGGAAATGGGAAATATGCCAAAGAGATAACAATCCGACCAAAGAGCAGACAGCAGCTAAAGGCAACCAATGTGTATTCAAAGCAGCGAGGTGGATCTCAGCTGATCCCTAAATAAAATTATGTACTAGTTAAGTAAAAATTAACGTCAAACTAAACTTTAAAACATAAATTAACTAAAATTTAACAAACATAGATATAGGAAGATGTGGTATGAGTGCCAATGAAACAACTTTCCATCCAAATAACAATTTATAAAAGTAAATAATAGGTTAATACATATAAGCGATGTCAATTTAGTGTCATTGGCCTCTTTTCCTCCTCTGATAATTTACAACTCAAACCATGTCCCTTGTTGGTTGTCAAATGTCGTAAGGAAAAACATTAATCATCATTTGAGTTTAATATGTTTAATATGTTTGATGAGAGAATGTATAAGACAACGTGCATTGATTTTTTTAAACATGAACATTTATATCAATGTGCATTTAAATTGCCAGTCAATTATTTGTTTCTCATTTCAAATACTTGGTTACATCACGCTTACATAAAATATAAAGCACAACCTTTGCATAATATTAGTTAAGTTTGGCAAACAAATTACACATTATGTGTTTTCTGTTGACAGTATGCAATGGTTTTCATCAGAGTTCAGATGTTGCCAAGAATCTGTTCAACGACTTATTCATCAATAAAAGTTACAATAAACAAGTGAGACCAATTAACGATCAAAATGATGCCATTCTGGTGACTGTCAATTTCAGGCTGTTTAGCATTCATAATTTTGATGAGGTGGCAGAAAAGATTGCTGTTTCTGGTTACTTGGATGTTATATGGTGGGATGACCATCTAGTTTGGAATAGATCAGCTTACAACGATATTTACGACATGATAGTTCTTCAGGTAAGTAACAAATATATTTTTTTTTAATTAACCACAGCTTTAACTTTTTTTAAAAGCTTTATTCTCTTGGCTTTGTCGCATGAATTTTATTCTTTTAACTTAACTTCATCTTTTTAAAAAGACATTCCACATCTTTATTGAACCTAACATTATATTTCTACTTTAAACATAAACAATTTCGTTTGATGAAAAGTGTTCTTCATTTCAAATATATTATACTAGTACGTATATTGTTGTTGCGTCCCATATCAAGTTTTATAAACGACTGAATTTGTTTTTTTTTATAAGAGGTTCAGTATTAGACTATTTACCGGATTTGTTATCTCATAAGAATAACGACGGATGCCAAATGTGGAACAGGATCTGATTACTCTTTCAGAGCACCTGAGATCATCCCTAATTTTGGGTGGGGTTCGTGTTGTTTATTCTTTAGTTTCTATGTTGTGCCATGTGTACTATTGTATGTCTGTTTGTCCTTTTCGTTTTAAGCCATGGCGTTGTCAGTTTAATTTCGATTTATGAGTTTGACTGTCCCTCTGATATTCTTCGTCCCTCATTTTTAATATACATTGTAGATTTAGTTTTATAGATATAGAGTTCAATATAGTTATATCCTCTATCTTAACATAATGTTTTCGAAACTAGGCAGAATAAGGTCCCAAAGTTACGATGTGCAATGTTATTTTTACAAATTTAGCATAAACAATAACTTTTAAAACCCACAATAACAAAAATGAGTATAAGCGGGACTAACGAAAACCACTTGTAAACAAAAAAGGGAAAACAAAGGGGAAATACAAGTTGATCTAGAAGGATAAACATACAATGTCCTACGAAGTGAGATCCCTCAAATTGCTCATTTGAAGATAGATGTAGAGGAAAAAAGGATAGCATTGATGTTACGAAAAAATCTTATCATTTTTGCAATTATTTCCAATAATAATCAACAAACTCGTCATAAATTTGCTAATTTTTGTAAGGATGATTTTACATTTAACACTTAGGTTTAATAGTTTAATTGTACGCATAATCGTTTTAATAATGAAAAAAATACAGTTGAGTAACCTGATCCTTGTATCCAGCTTTGACTTCAGTTTCATTTACATTTAACTTTAGATAAAACGTTTGTTTTCTTCTTATTGTGAATGAATTGATAAAGAAAAAACGTTGTCTTGAATATCGAGTACTTCTAAGGCTAAACATTTGATAAAAAAATCTCACTAGTAAAATACGAGCATATTTAATTCAATCTCCATTTTATAGCCATTTACGGGTCAATCAGTAATGATGGTTTATATATTTTTATATACTTGATGTATTTCAGGAAACCGGATATTGTATTGAAAAATGGTTTCAACAAGTTTGAAGAATTAGGCGGAAGTTTTTATTATGTCATTGCTGATTACAACGGCCTAGTAGCTTGGTATCCTTATCACATGTTTGAAAGCCAATGTGCCATGGATGTTACCTTTGATCCATTCGATGAACAGACTTGTCATGTTATATTTTCCATTTGGACGTATCGTTATTACGAAGTTGGATTTTATCCTGATTCCAAATTAGGACTGGGGGGATACGTAGAAAATAGTTTATGGACAATAACATCAACTTCGGTGCAGATAAACAGGGTATTGGGAAGCGATGAGATCGATTTTACAATTAATCTACGCCGTAAACCTATGTATTACATAGTAAATATTATCATATCTTTAATATTCCTAGGCATTCTTAATTCTTTAGTATTTATTATCCCTGCCGATGCTGGCGAGAAAATGTCATATTCAGTTACTGTCTTTTTGTCGTTCGCGGTATTTTTAACAATAATCAAAGCCCAACTACCCGTCAATTCAGAAAGCACATCTATCCTGAGTATTTACATCGTAGTTCAACTAAGTTACTGTATTTTAGTTCTTGTCGTTAATTCATTCCTGTTAAGAATGCATCATAGAAATGAATGTAATGAAAAATCTAAAATATTTGTAATTGCTGTTAAACTTCAAAGAAGGATGTGTTTCTGGAGAAGTAAAACTCAATCCGATACTTACGAGAAAAAACACACCAACGTCACAGATGGATGTGCGATTGAAAATGCATCCCCTAAAATGAATGACTCTGAAGACGCAATGTAATGGCGTGATGTTTCGACTGCTATTGATTTCTTTGATTTTGGCTTTTGATGTGAACAGATTTTATTATAATATTGTTAATTTTCATATGTATAGGTGTAAATAAAGCAATCATATAATTTAAATGACCTGCATCAATGCTTTACATGGATATATTGGTTCTAGGCATTATTCTTGTAAATTAAGTAAGTCCGGTCTTCAGTCTTAGCGAACTATATTCATTTATCAGTTAATTAGCTTTGAACTATCTTTCAGAAGTTGCAAGTTCTTTAAAAAGGAACGTCGTGGGGTTGGTTATTTTTTATAGCTTAATTGATTAATATTAAGTTAATTGTCAGTAATCGTCTATCATATGTTTTTTCACGCATTTGTTACGCATAAAGCATGCCGTCAATGTTTTCCGTAGACATGTTGCATTTGTTCGTGTCATGTTTTTTTTATGGCAAACTAATGTATGGTATACTTGTTGTGAAATGCAGTACTACGATTTTCGTCTGCGGCTTTAGTACCTGTTTGGTAGTTGTTACTGATACTGCTGTTACTAAATTGCTTGTCTCCGAAAGTGTCACCGATGGGGCTTGATAACTCGTTTTCAAAACAATTCATTGCGTTCTTACATTAAGAAGAATTTTTAACAAGGAAATGATGAATTGCTCATTTACCCCACAGTTAAAGAGTAAACAATTCTGCCATATAATCTATGAATCAAAAACGGAAAACTTAGTTCCTGTATGTCTATCAATGTGAGCAAAATTAGAGCAACTTGTTTACACGGCTTTATAACAAATGGTATTCATAAATATGAAGCGTAAACAGCAAATAGAACTTAGTGCGTAATGGAAAATTTAGGTTATAGTGATTTTATTTACGATGCAAAACCCATACAAACAATCGAAAAACGCAAGAGAAAAATAAGCCTTTATATAACTGTTCTTCATCGCAGCGTCACAGCTAGTCCAAGTATATAGATCAAAGACGACATCTACCACGTATTACAGACCATTTGTTAGAGACAGTTTGGATTGAATCGGTATACATTTTGCAGGGATATGGTTACTTTTCAGTGTAACCTCGCTGTATCATTATTGTTTTGTATAATTATCTAAAGTTTAGATATATCGTTTTTGTGAGGCAGTAACATCTCCCTGATGATTGCAGAAGATAAACAGTTAAACTAGATTGAAAATGAAGAGTCTAATGATATATACAGTGTGCAAACATTATCTATATAATCATATTAAATGAGGTTACATTTTTTATGATATTGTTACAAATAAATAAAATAAAGCACAGCTTTATAAAGGTGTTTACCTTAATCGTTAATCTCTTAAATATAATGAATAGTACATTAAAACCAAAGCAAGATGGTTTTATATGAACGTATGCACGTTATGTCATTACCACTGCTGAACTTATTAGAGTGAAATATTTTGCAGTAATTCAAAAAGGACTTTTGCTACGTAACGAGCTGAATTTTCTGTATGTGTCAATACTTTTGTTTACTTTTCAAACCAAACTTTCCTATTGTTTTGATAAGCTGATGGATGACAGCAATACATCTCGATAAAAAAATGTAACACAGCAACAAACGAAAACCTCTGAAATAAGGGGTTCCCGACTTTTTACCAATAAAAATATAAAGGTTAATAACAAGAAATTGTCTATAAACATATGTCATCTTTCCAGGACCAATCCCTTGTCCTATGGATTTCTAATTTCGAATCGAGTGGGTGAAGTTCAATTTACCATTTACCTGTTGAAACTTGTCCTGCATGTGTCATGTGTATAGACAGAACATAAAAGCATAACAATAATTATTAATAAAACAGAAACCCTCAATCTAGATCTAAACTGTAACTGTTATACTACTAAAGAAAGTTTTGCAACACTTCCCTTAATATCAATAGGGATCAAACTTTAAGCCTGCATTTTTATATAGAAAATGTTCAAAATAAACAGCATTATTGTTTTAAAACATGTTGAATTGATGTAAGAAGGGAACTAAAAACAAGCGATTGAAGCAACCGACAAAAACATGGATTCTTAAAAAATAAATGACCTACAAATTAGAAACATTATGTCACAGTACGGCCTTCAACAATTAGCGAACCCCATACCGCATCGTCAGCTATAAAGGGCCCCGAAATCACAAATGTAAAACAATTCAATAGAAATTAAAAGGTACCAAGATTATAATTTGATACGCCAGATGCGCATTTCGTCTACATAAGACTCATCAGAGACGCTCAGATCAAAATAGTTATAAAGCCAAACAAGTACAAAGTTAAAGACCATTTAAGATCCACAAGTTCCAAAAATGTTATGCTAAATACGGCTAATGTAAGCTATTTCTGGGATGAGAAAATCCTTAGTTTTTCGAAACATTCAAAGTTTTGTAAATAGGAAATTATTAAAAATTACCATATAATTGGTATTCATGTAAACACCAAACAAGAAAACTAACGGTCTAATTTATGTACAAAATAATGAACGAAAAAAAATTTAACACAGCAACAAACGACAACCACTGAAATAAAGTATCCTGACTGTATACAGGAACATACATAATGTGGCTGGGTTAGAGTAGTATGAAGGCCAATCATCCACCTATTCAATTGACTTTTTTGAACAGTGAACTGTGTATACCTGTAATATTTTTTGTGGTATTAGAATGCGTTCACTGTCATTTAAGACAGGCTAACGAATTCGAAACAATTAGAAATATAGAGGCGAACTACCCCAAACTTGAGAAACTCGCCATATAAGATGTGAAAAGTCATCCAAGTTCTAGCTCTTATTATGAAATAAAAACATAAAGACATTACTGGTGCTATAGCCAAGATATTTGAAAATCAAAAATTTAAAAGATTGTATATTAATTAGTCCGTTAGTTTTCTCGAATTGTTTAACATTGTCATTTCGGGACCTTTTATAGCGGTATGAGTTTGCTCATTCTTGAAGGCCGTACTATAACCTTTAGTTGTTATTTCTGTGTCATTTGGTCTCTGGTGGAGAGTTGTCTCATTGGCAATCATACCACTGCTTCTTTTTTATATATACAATTGATTTTGTTTTTTGTGATCGCCACGATATAGCCTTTTTGTGCTAATGCGGCGTAAAGCAAACAACAATCAATATTGATATTTGTAGAAGAATGTATATAAACTCATCATAGATACCAGGACTAAGTTTAGTATATACGCCAGACGCGCGTTTCGTCTACAAAAGACTCATCAGTGTATACACATAAATATCACATGAAAACATTTCACGAATGTTGAAAGTTGAGAGGGGAAGATACAGTAGCTTGAATAGTTTCTATGGTGGCGAGTTACCCTATGTTCCCCTATTACAAAGTATTACAATTTTCGTGCTCATATTTCACACAACAATACTGTTCGGCAAGAAGTCAACATTGAAAATCGCATGGTCTAGGTCAATAATGGATACAACGCACACAATTGAAGAAGTGGTAAATCTGATGGCATAATTAGTTACATTTGAACAGAAACTTATATTTTCCCTATTCATTTTCTTAAGTATGCAGAAATACTTTTTTACCCTCAAATTTCTTCACAGCTATGGTTAGATTTCTTCGTTTATTAATTTAACGTCCTGTAAAACATTGGTGCTGTTAATTTCATATCATTTTGAACACTTGTAATAAAGAATGAACAATCAAAAGTTAAACCATTAATCTTAATCTGTTTTGAAGTATAGTAACACCATTAATGGTACCAATGTTGCTGCACCAGTAAATAAAATTGAGAATGGAAATGGGGAATGTGTCAAAGAGACAACACCCGACCAAATAAAAAAACAACAGCAGAAGGTCACCAACAGGTCTTCAATGTAGCGAGCAATTCCCGCACCCGGAGGCGTCCTTCAGCTGGCCCCTAAACAAATATATACTAGTCCAGTGATAATGAACGCAATACTAATATCCAAACTGTACACAAGAAACTAAAATTAAAATAATACAAGACTAACAAAGGCCAGAGGCTCCTGACTTGGGACAGGCGCAAAAATGCGGTGGGGTTAAACATGTTTTTGAGATCTCAACCCTCCCCTTATACCTCTTACCAATGTAGAAAAGTAAACGCATAACAATACGCACATTAAAATTCAGTTCAAGAGAAGTCCGAGTCGGATGTCAGAAGATGTAACCAAAGAAAATAAACAAGAGCATTCATACAATCAATGACTCTCCAGTGATGCTGGAGCCAAATATATGAAAATCAAAATCAAAAAATTATTAACAGAACGAAGAGCTAGTTTAAAACCAAAAATGGTGTCTCAATTTATAACTAGAGTTGCTATCCCTGTCTTATAAACAGTTATCATTACATATTAGAATTTCATGTTCTGACATAAACCATATTACGTGCAAGACAAATTTCAACAGGTAAAAAGGTCAAATTACCTTCACACCATCTAATTATGTAAAAACAATGACCGACTCATGGGACAAGAGATTAGGTATGGAAAAATTACATTAAGACATGTTTTTGTTATTAGGTTATATATCTTTATTGGAACATTTTTTTCCTATCTGCCATTAAAACAATATCAGCTTATTTAAATAATAAAACGTTTTAGTTACAAAATGCAACAAATATATTGACATATTCCGAAAATTTTCGTTTCCAGTAGTAATCCAAAACAAAATTTTATAAATGCTGATCTCGATATTCTATTTAAGAAAATCTTCCTCATTTATATTTAAGACGTGTCCATAGCTTAAAGTAAACTTTGTTTATGTATGTGCCTGTCCCAAGTCAGGAGCCTGTAATTCAGTGGTTGTCGTTTGTTTATGTGTTACATATTTGTTTTTCGTTTATTCTTTTACATAAATAAGGCCGTTAGTTTTCTCGTTTGAATTGTTTTACATTGTATTATCGGGTCCTTTTATAGCTGACTCTGCGGTATGGGCTTTGCTCATTGTTGAATGCCGTACGGTGACCTATAGTTGTTAATGTCTGTGTCATTTTGGTCTTTTGTGGATAGTTGTCTCATTGGCAATCATACCACATCTTCTTTTTTTTATATTTGGTCGACAATTTAATGTAGGTCTAAAATGTCGACCAAGGCTGTTCACCCACGTCAATGCTTTAGGCTTATGTTATTTTTATACCGATGTAACTTTTGGAAATTCAGCTCGTTACAGAGATAGTTTATTGAACAATAATAAACCGATGTATAGCAAAAGTCTTTCTGAAAATACTGCAAGTTCAGTCGAGTTGTCATAAAGTGCGGTTAAGACAACCATGGTAAAGAAAACATTTACTCCACACAACATCTTATTGCACACTTAACATGAACTGAAAACCGATTGTTAAACACTTGACATTCTACTTGTTATCGATTAATGTGCACATGTTTAGTTACGTAATTGATATACTGAAATAGATTACCTGTGGATATTTTCTTCTATAAATAACATTTATTAATTTTCAGAAAATACTGTCGATCATGCGCCTACAGTTTTGTCGTATATCCCCCTAGTAAGCGACCATTACTGAAATATTCAAGCGGAAACCATTTTAAAAACTGCCAAATGGCATGATGTGGATTTTTTGTGTGTGTGACCGGTAAATATCAATTGTGTTAAGATTCGCGTTAGCTGCTTATTTGTATTGATACATTTCTATTTTGTACATATTTAATGTCAAAGTCTGGGTGGTTCTGTGAACATACCATACAGAAGTTAACAATTTACTAAACTTATACCGGTAAATTGTAAAAGGCACTGCAATGATCAAATATAACACAATTCACTAAACAATATAAAAAACAAACAGCCTAGCTTTACATGAGCAATGAAAACGATACACGAAACATTTTTAGCAGATAGCTACTAACAACAAAAACAAAAATACAATCTAAACGGTAAACAGTTATAGCAGCTAGCTACTAACAACAAAAATGAAAAAAAACAATCAATGTGTGTTGTGGTTAAGTGCAAACACAACGAGGCGGAGTTGAACATGTTTGTCAGTGTTCAAACTTTGCCTAACCAGGGAATGTGATATCACCAACGTCATAAGTACTTACTGTAAGCATGTTTTTAAGTGTCTTGAGAAATCAGATCGACAGTAACATGAGTAAGCACAACTAACTCGTTGACAACAACAATAGGCACAAGTTCTGAATACTTATAGCTCCTTAATGGCCCAATGTCAACTAAAAGATAAAACATTCAACATTAACATTAAAACATATATGATGTACTTAGACATCAACATGTCCACCTTCAAAAAGTAATCCCTTTGTGCAATGGATCAATTTATTATTAGCACATGTAGACTGCAGTATAAAACATAATTAAAAACAAAAACATATGATGATTAATCTATTGAAAATTAGATCTTTCTACAATGTTTTAAAATTAAAAGGGCTTACAAGTTTATATTGCTTAGTTTTTATTCAATATCTCCAAAGCAACATCAGGGATGGCAGCATCTCATTCTTTTATAAAATTCCATTATATTGACAACGATTTGTGTACAAAACAAACAGTCATAATAAGTCGAAATCAATGGCACAACAGTCAACATGGTGTCATTATCTCAATCATCACTTAAACAAACAAATATGTAAGCCAACAATTGCAACTACACAATAACGTCACACTTCCAAAAGAGAGTTATATTTTTCCGAAGAAATTTATCAAAGGTATAAATAAATCCTTTATAACACCAGGAAAAACATATCCCTTTGAATCACACATTGTGTTTTACAATGTCTACTTTTAACACTTTTAGATTTTATAATATGTTCGTACTTGATTCAAAATCTTTTGGAATCTTCCTTCTTAATAATAATTGTATTTGTAAATGCAGTTAATTCGTTGCTTCGTACATATACTTCAGTAACGCTTTTGGTTTAAATACATTGCAGGATGCGTTGAAAGCTAGACATGGCAGCTACAGATAGTACCAATCGTTCAGTTGGTGTGGGGCTATCACCAGAAGACTTCCTCCCAGAACCTCCATCTGAAGACTGGGAATTAAATATACTTCTAGATGACATTGCTCGGGGAATTACTGAAGAAGATCTCAAACGATTAAAATCATATTGTATAGGTAAAAATGAAACTAAATAATCTAAAATTGTAACAAAATTAAATTGTAAGAAAACGATTTTTAATTTGCTTAATAAAGCTAGGAAGATATGTTAGTATATATATTTTTTGCTACTTAACAAATTTTATGATATAAGTATTGATTGATTTGTTCAACTATACTTTTGTAAAAAAAATGAAATATGTGTAAACATCTCTATCTCTTTTTCTATGACCATATAGAACATTTTTGCAATAACAGAAATGTTTTCAGGCTAAAGCAAAACTTTAAGAACTCTTATGCTGTTTTGTCTTTATGTTATACATTTTATCCTCTTACATGTGTGCTATTAATTTACATTATTATTCATTTAGGTGGACCTGGTAAACGAACGCTTTCGGAAATGAAAGATGCTATGGATCTTTTCACATTTACGACAGACTCGCAGGCTAACAAAAGACAACCTAATTGTACTTCAATCGATGCTGTTCCACTTACACAGAAGAGACTTACAGAAAAAGGTTGTTGAGTATGCAAGAAGGCTTGGAAACGTGTTGCACTTTTATACCCCTTCGGATCAACCAGGTATGTGCGCCTCATATTAAGTAACTGCTTTTATTTAAACTGGTGACTAAGTATTCCTCATTTTAGGGTTTACTAATTGTTTACATCAGTGTTTAAGTTATATCAATTTCTTTAACATATATTGATGTTTCTCATATGTGAGATGAATATGATTAAAACAGTTAATGAAAGTAACAAGATACATTTCTTGCAAGTGTATGCACAAAGTGTATCGTTTCCAGTTCATATACAGGAACCATTTCAAGTATTATTTTTTTTTGTTCTTTGATAATAATATTAAAGTTAATGAAAGGAAAGGAGTTGTTGGTTCCGTTTACTGCAGTGCATCGTGTTAAATCATTCTTATTTTAAGAACTGGATGTAAGCATCAGAAACCGTAGATTTGGTCCTGTATTCTTACGCGTATAAATTTAAAAAAAAACATAATGTAAGTACTTTGTTCTTTATGTTGTAGAAAATGGCTACCAACATTTGACAATCCATGTAGAAGGAAGCGTCAATTTTGACAGGATCAAATTAGAAAAACTAAGAGATGGAGTTGCTAGACTTCTATGCATACCTCCTCAATTTGTTGTTGTAGAAGGAATTGAACCAGGCAACAGTTTTCTCATAACATTTTCGATTGCAGAAGAGTATATTGAGTTTGTTTTTATAATGCAGCAAGGGGATGCAGATTTCCTTATAGCCGAAGGTGTTGATTTTGTCAAAGTTAAAGACAAAGTAGTCGACCTTAAAAGTAAGATCTTGTTGTACACTATGACAAAATGTACATGAAATGCATATTTTGTCGTTAATATTGATTCACTTATAGGGTCTTTGCATCGGAACTAAACACATTTATTTAAAACCAGTTGTTGGCATGACACGGGTTATGGTCTTCTCATATATGTTATAATGGTATGATACTAAACCCCTAACGGGAAGGATTGTGCCTGATATTCATATGATGAAATCATAATCTTTCAATCAGTTTAATTGAAGTCTGGAGCTGGCATGTCAGTTAAATGCTAGTAGTCTGTTGTTATTTATGTATTATTGTCATTTTGTTTATTTCCTTTGGTTACATCTCCTGACATCAGACTCGGACTTCTCTTGAACTGAATTTTAAATGTGCATGCGCATTGTTATGCGTTTACTTTTCTACATTGGATAGAGGTATAGGGGGAAGGTTGAGATCTCATAAACATGTTTAATCCCGCCGCATTTTTGCGCCTGTCCCAAGACAGGAGCCTCTGGCCTTTGTTAGTCTTGTATTTTTTTAATTTTAGTTTCTTGTGTACAATTTGGAAAATAGTATGTCGTTCATTATCACTGAACTAGTATATATTTGTTAAAGGCCAGCTGAAGGACGCCACCGGGTGCGAGAATTTCTCACTACATTGAAGACCTGTTGGTGACCTTCTGCAGTTGTTTTTTCTATGGTCGGGTTGTTGTCTCTTTGACACATTCCCCATTTCTATTCTCAATTTTATGATATACTATTAATTTGTATGCCATCTGTTTTCAAAATCAATATATATTATATATATATAAAACGTCTGAATAGTAGTCAACGTTTTCCCCACGAGGGCGCTGGATCGTTACGAGTAACGATACATGTACACAATAAATAAATTATATAAACGCCTAAAAAAATGTACATAACAACTCCAAATACAAAAAAAACTATAAAATCTTGAAATTTATACAATAAAAAAGTCAAACCGAACATCAGTTAAGACTTTTGCACCATTCTAAAAAAATGTTAAAAATGACATAGGTTATATGGATTATTACAACAGAGAGTTCAAATATATGCTTCTAATACAAATAATAATGTGCGATTTGAACTAGCACAATTCTAAAACTTTAACGGGAACGACAATTATAATGGTACAAGCATGATTACGTTAGTAAAATTACCAAATAGACAGCACTGAACGATCTAAAATTTATAAATATTTCAAATTGACAGAGTAAAGTAGCTACAACAAAGTCTGAGTATTTAAACATCGCGAACAAACGACCGTTAAAATGTAATAATAAGTTTTGACTAAGTATAACTAGAAGGACGTGGCTGGGTACTTATACATCCCTAAAAAAAATAAGCAATTTAAATTGGTATCTTTAACAAATTTGTTTAATAGATGAAAAAATTTAAGAAATAGAAACAGAGACTGTAATAGTAAGTAATATAACCTAAATTTGAACCACTACACGGAGTCGAACTACATCTTTTCATTTATTCCATTTGGTGCCAAAGTTGTTAATTTTCTTATCCAAAATCTTTCCCGAGCGAGTCTATCCTTTTTAGACCAAGCAGAGTTGTGGTCAATGGTTTTAATGGTCAGTCGATTGAAATCTGCCTTAGTGTAACCAGGGGATCTCAAATGTCGACTTAGAAGGAGGTCTGGCTGGCATTGGTAGTCGCTAGGATGGCCGTTTATTCGTTTGTGAAACGGATGTTCTTACTCGCCAACATACTGTTTACCACATTTACACTGTAAGAGATACACAACATTTGAAGTCTTGCAATAAACATTGCAAAATATTGTGTATTCTGTACCAGTGGAGTGACTGTTAAAAGTCTGGGTATCCAGTATTTGTTTGCAAGTCAGACATCGTTTGTTTCGGCAACCCATGCAAGAGCCCACAGATGAAGAGCCTGCTTGAGAGGAAAAATCAGCTCTCACCAGCAAGTCTTTAAGGCTTTTGTTCCTACGGAAAGCCATGACAGGTGGCTCGGGAAAGATCTTGGATAGTTTAGAATGTTTTTCGATCTCTTTCCAATTTTCGCGGATTAGGTGAGATAAGTTGTCAAATTTTGGATGGTAAGTCAACACAAACGGCACCTTCTTGTTGACCTTTTTGTCTTTATATTGTAAAAGCTCATTTCGGCTGATGTTGTTAGCACCAGTAAAACCTTTATCAATGTCTTTTCTTTTGTAGCCCCGATGTTTAAGGTGACCGCGAAGTTCTTGTAGAAATTTTTTTTTTCAATATTGTTGGTGGAGCAAATCCTTTTTATTCGTATGACCTGGCTGTAGGGAATGCTCTTGGTGCAGTGTTTGGGATGACAACTCAAAGGAGATAGATATTGATGTTTGTCTGTAGGCTTGCAATACAGATATGTTTCAATCCCTCAATTGCGATGTAGAGTCAAGAAATGTGATCTTAGAGTCAGAGATTTCATATGTGAATTTTATTGAGGGATTGGCATCGTTGGCATGATGAATGAACACATTTAGTTCTTGTTCAGTATTGTCCCACTTCATGTCAATATCGTCGATAAATCGGAACCAAGAGAGGGGTTGATGAAGAGATGAATTGAGAATTCTCTGTTCTAATTTCCCCATACAAATATTGGCATAAGACGGGGCCATCTTTGTTCCCATTGCTGTTCCATTAACTTGGAGGAAGTGGTCACCGTTGAATGTATATATATATATATATTAAAAATTAAATACACAAAAAGAGTTTTAAAAGCAGCATTGTCTAGCGCTTTCATCCATCTTGGGACTTTTCAAGACTATGAACGTCGTTATGGACGTCGTTATGGGGAACACATTAGTATTATGACGTAACGTCATTGTTCGTAAAATTTTAGTAGTATGACGCAACGTTATTGTTCATGTAACTATTAAGCATTAAGCTTGGCGTCAAACACTTTTATAAATTTTCTTTCTAGTTCTTTACGGTATTCTTCTGTTGGTTCCGTACATTTAAAGAACGGGAAAAATTTGAATTTTCCTCCCGCACAAATGTCTAAATGTTCGCTCAACGGAATTTGTCTGTATTCGGGTTGCCGTATTTGCTGTTTATGGATCCTGACCCGTTCACACACACTATTTCCTGTGGAGTATGTTCCAGAGACAATTATATTTACTTAGAAATCGGCAGTGTGAACGGGTCATGATCCATAAACAGCAAATACGGCAACCCGAATACAGACAAATTCCGTTGAGCGTTAATATATAATTCTGTACACCGCTTGAAAAGAAACTATATATATATATAAAATGACTGAATAAATAGTCAACGATAAATCTTACGGGGCGATGGATCATATAAACATGATGCAGTACACTACATAATATAATATATAACAAGTCTAAAAGAATACAACATCACCAAAAACACAATAAAACGAACAATATGTTAGATATTTCGGATAACAGATATCCTTCATATAACAGGTATAAATCAAGATTTTGATAGAGTCTTAATTTGAATTGACATGATTCATTTGTCATCGTGCAATTACCGAAGAAGGATATCTGTTATCCGAAATATCTAACATATTGTTCGTTTTATTGTGTTTTTGGTGATGTTGTATTCTTTTACACTAAAAAGTGTACATAACAACACCAATAACATAAAATGGAACTATAATGTAATTATTTATTAATATTTCGGATAACAGATATCCTTCATCGGTATATATGATTGTGATGTTGAATGAATCATTGATTAGTCTACTTAGATTAAGCTGTTACAATCTTGAAACTTATACAAATAACAAAGTCAACTTTGGCACCAAACGATTACTTTTTAAAGTTGATTAGGAAAGGATTATATTTCATTTATAATTGTGAAAAATATTATTCAGATAGACAATTATAATATATTCATTTATTTCTAATTGATTAAATAGTGAATTATTTACTGTACATCTTAATGTAATATCCCTTACGGTCCAAATACTCATATGGTCTGCAACATTATCATTTTTGAACATCCTATATCTTAATCCAAAACAGCCTTGACATCAACTAATGTTATGTTATTTTCCAATGTTCATTTCTCGTAGTGTTGTGTCACATGCTATTAATGTACCATGTTTATATTTTAAAACCAATAACAATTGAATTGAATTGGGTTTACATTTTATGACGATTAATAACCAAAAACATTTGATTTACTATCTAGCTATAGTTAGTGTTTGTGAGGGTCAATTCATCTCCATCGTTATCTTTCCATGTTTTCCACATACAATAATCATTTTTCTATGTTTTCCAGGCTTACAGAAAGAACAATCTAGAGAAGATGTACTAGCAATAAAGCATGAAATGAAGTCATTTACAACGCGAATTCAAGCATTGGAATCAGATTTAGATGATACACAGGCTCAACTGATTAAAGTGGAAAGACTAAAGAAGTGGTATAAAACTGAAAATTCGAAATTCAAGCAAACTTGTCAGACAAATTATTTCATATCAGTAATGGTGCGAACATTATGGTTTTACGCGCTTTACTTAAAAGTATTCAAGCCATTTGAAAAGCTTTCTACGAAGGCAGCATATGCTTTTTTTCAGTGTATGCTTAGGGAAACACGGAGACTTAACTATGATTCAAATGTTATAAAATCATTGATAGAGGCTAATGCAATGATGATTAAAGCAAAAGTTTCAGAAGATTTGAATGTCCACCTTCTAAAGCAAAGAGCTCAATTAAATGAGATGGCGTCAAGGATTAACTTTTTGGAATATGAAAAAGAAAAACTTGCTTATTACCTGGATATTGGAGAACGTGCACCTATTTTGTCCCAAAGAGAAGAATTCTGGTTGCGAACACTGGAAAGACCATTCATGCGACCAGGAGTACCAGTACCTGTAATTTCAGGTATACTTGATTAAAATTCCTTCTTACTGTTTTCTTTCTAGAATTGATTTGTTGAAATTTACTGAAATTCATTTAAAGAGAAAATATATAATCTATGTATAATGGTTAAAAAAAAGTTATCAAAGGTACCAGGATTATAATTTAGTACGCCAGACGCGCGTTTCGTCTACACAAGACTCATCAGTGTTAACATGATTTACCCTTAACATACAAAATATATGTACCTTCCATGTAAGCAGCAACCTTCTTTCAAACTAATATGTTATCGAAAACCCAACTTGATTTCATATCGAATCAATGATATCTGTGATAATAATATTAGAAATTTTCTTCGTGCTAAGTGTTCATAAAGAATCAAATTTAACCGCTTGAATTTGTCGAAAAGATTAAGTACTTTATGTTTTAATAGTGGTGACAATGTTCATTGTCTGAAGGGGAAAATATTCTTGTAAGTCATCAAACATTTTTCTAATATGTTACAATTTTTGTATAAAACGCAGGGAAAAAACTCGCGAACAGTTCTAACTCAATTCTTCATACAACAATTATAGAATTTAAACGGATATGTTTATAGTAAGAACATTTGTTATTTTTTGGAAAATAAATACTTACTTTTCATTTGTATTTATCTTTTACATTCTAAATATTGGGCACATTTGATGGGCTTATCACCTTGTTCATAAGCATCTATTTAATTAATATTTTAGGTTATATAAAGCCCCTTCATATCGTTTTTCTCTGCATAATTTTTTATTCAATTTTTTGTTTAATTTCAATCAAAAGCGACAATTGAAATTTCCGATCCCGAACTTCAGGTTATATTGACCAAACTGTCCAAGGAACTTAAGAAAAAAGACAGGAACAAATTGCTACAATTCTTGCCAGATGGGGAAAAGAGGAAAATAGAAAAAACACCAAATACCTTATTACAGGCATTATGGGAAAAAGAAAGAAGGAAATCAAATGGTCGATCAACTTTAGGTGAGTTCGAATTAAAATCTTGGTATCTATGATGAGTTTATTTATTTCAAACGTTTTGAAAAAGATATATTTTGTATCCTTGAAAATATTAGAATTCTAGAAATTATACATTTAGAATATTTTGTTTAACAGAACATTAACATCGTCAAAATTGGACTTAATCGATAGAAAATACCTGAATTAGATACATCAATACGACATATATAAACGGTTCACCGAAAAGAATCTAGATCTCGTATGGTCAACAATAATGTATAGCTCCAGGTTGATAATTATTCATTCTACATAACAACTAATTTCAACAGTGAAGAGAAAAAACAAAATATTGTCCGATTTAAGACAAAAGTGTATGATTTGTCCTAGGCTTTAGATTTTCGAACTGACCATGAGATTCGCTGCATTGATATGTTTACATGGTTGATTGTGTTTGTCACACAAGTACACACTCAAGATTTGAGATTTAAGGACGGAAAACAAACAGAACTTAAATAGGTCTATAGATCACACAAGGTCAACCAATAATTATTGGAATGCGACTGCAATACAGATTCTTAGATCACGAACGTTCATATAATACTCGTAAACAGCAATCTACAAATTTAGTCCGGCAGAGGTCGGAGTATACAACTACAGCCTAGCGATAATTGTTGGGATGTTAATATATGATAAGACACCCAAGCGCAGGTAAATGTGGGTATACCTTTATAATATTTTAGTTATTTCCCTCATCTTTTTCGTCTTCTTTCCCTTCTAAAACAAACTTTGTTATTCTATTGTTTTATGAAGATGTGTGGTTCTATGCTATCATGAAAGAAATCAGCAGACTAGATTTACACAATCAATTTCGTGAAATGGTTGAGGCAATCATGATTCAGCGACCAAATGGAGACAAAAAGCCTAAGACGTCGTCCACCACTTCAAGATCTCCTGGACCTTATAAGAGTCCAGGTAGAAGGCAACGTCGTAGAGTTAATAGTACTCCTGGCACATCTGGTATGGCTCACACTGATTCGGATCAATCATCTGGATTTGGTGAGATGGAGCAGAAAAGTGAAAGCAGTTTAACTGAATTCCAGATTTTGAATAATAAAATGCAAAGAATAGAGGATAAATTAGAAAATTTAACTTCAATGAACTCGAGAGAGGAGTATAAATTTTCACCGTTTACGAAAGATACAGAAAGTACATTTTCATCGATCCCGTCGTACATTCCTAAACTTAAATAATGAATACTCATCGTAATTTTTGACTTCTATTTTTGATGCCATGAATCATGAACATTAATTCGCTACATCATTAAATAATATAAGTTTTCCTTGTTACAAACAGAGCATTCACTTTCAGCTTCTTGTTTTGATTTTATTATTTCCTACTAATGTTACAGTTTTCGTTTATTTGTTTTTACTTTGTTATAGAAAATAATGTGTTAAACAGACATTTGCATACCAAAATCTGTGATTATACTATAACGGAGCTTTTGTGTACTATTGTTAAACTATCATAAACATTAGCCATTAAACACAATGGGTGTTTATAAATTTGATTTTCATAATAATAGTTAGAAGGGATCCGTAGATATTTTTTATTTTTAAAAGCAAGGAGCGATAGAGAATGATAAAACACGAAAATATATGTGTAACCCATAGCTAGATGAAAATAAATCTGTGGTTGCCATGAATTATTAAGATTCGTATAAGACAAATACGTAATTATAGTCATTCGTGATTGTCCATTACCTATGAAACTTATTTTGCTGTTTATAATATTATTATTACCATAATGTTATACTATTCACATCCTTATTTCAATCTCATTTAATAACATTCCGAGGGGTATACAAATATTTTAAATGTTCGGTGTGTTTATATATGACACCGGAAGCATGCATATGACTTCCCCTAAAGTGTGTCGCATGTATATTATTACATAGACATTTCGAAGAACTAAAATCATTCGCGGGTTTCGGTTGGGTTCGTGTTTTTTGTCTTTTGGTCATTTTTTGGATTGTATTTGTCATTGTATTGTCAGTTTGTTTTTAATTGTATTTGTCATTGTATTGTCAGTTTGTTTTTAATTGTAAGTTTAATATCCCTATGGTATATATTGCTTCTCTTTAGACTTAGTCATGTTAGCGAAGAGTACCAATATGTAATGTCGTGTAGCTATTTCAATGTAAGAAAATCTGCTATTAAAAATGTTGTCTTAAAGAGGAAAAATACTTTGGTCAAATTTATTTTTCAGACAATGAAGACTTATATGAAAACTCAAAAATCATATTATCTGATTATAATTTGAAACATAAAAACATGTGTTACCTGTAAAACACTAATATATGAAAACCACTTTTTCCTCTCCAGTTTTAAAAAATGATAAAAAATATACTTGAGAAACGCAACAGTTGATTTGCTTTTTAGTTTAACATTCTAAGATACACATCACGCATGAAATACAAAATTGAATATAAAGTTGATACATTTTCCCATTATCTTAGGTACGTTTGAAATTCGAAAGTTGAATTCATTACGTCACATTTAACACTTAAAGCATGTGGTCTGTACTAAAATCCTGTTTTTCTCTTAAGTATTGGTCGTGTCAAAAATCCCTAAATGATTAATAAAAGGTTTACTAATTCTTTTTGGAATATTTTTAGTCAAGTTTTCCTCCTCTTCATTTGGTCATTTCCACCAAAATGAGTTTGTTTTGCAGTAATTCGGTGTATACTGCAATCTTTATGTTAAACAATTCTGTAATGGAATATGCACAGTGTAGATACTATTCTGTACGCTTTCCGGAAGTCGCGATTTTCGAAGCGAGAACGTTTTGGATCACATTTTAAATTTGTCGAAAATACTATATTAAACGGTAAGATGTTCATCTGTACATTGCTTAATGATTAATTCAGCTGACATCGATATTCACAAATGATTTGTAATTAAATTTAGCACATTCATTATTCGTATCTTTGCCTTAATTAAGAGATTTCCAAGTGCATCACTAAGGAAAATCAGTCGGTGAACCTAAATACAATCTTTTTGCACTCTTACTGTACAAATTAACGTAAAATCCAGACTTAATTTACTAAATAGAGTATATTTTAAGTGGTGGTAAAAGTTTCAGCCAGATCTTTGAAGCCAGAAATAAGAAAATTACACTTGTTTGAATTTCTCACTGTACGATCAGTCGAGCTTGTATATTTTGAAACTGTATGATCAGTCTTTATTTCACTGTATTCTAGTAGTGATTTCAAAGTTATTTACGATACATAAGAAGATGTCATTTTTCTAAATAACACAAATATATTTTAATAAATGCACATCCTGTAAACTTTTCAAACATGTTTTAGCTTGATAGGGTGTACTCGACTTACTACATTAAGTATAAGGATGTTTGAATGTGGCTGAAATAAGAAGAAGGTTAAAATTTGTTTGTTTATAGAAGTTTCAGGAATGTCCTCCGTTATACTTAAAATTGTACAAACACACAGATTTAATTGTTACTATATAAAAATGCATGAATTTACAAACATTCGAGGCCGTACTGTAGCCTATAATTGATCACAGTTCCTTCACTTTGTTTTTGGATGTAGATCTGTCTCTTTCACACTCAATTGTACACCACTTTGTAAAGCGATGGTTTATAGTGATAATGATGTCCGTCTTTCCGTTCGTCCGTTGGACTGGAACAACATGTTTCGCCGGTTTTGCAAGCGCATCTCCTCATAAACCATTTAATATACATTGGGGTTTCCAGACATTTTTAAATGGAGAGGGGGTCCAATCCAGGAGAAAAGAGGATTCCAAATATATGTTCCCATACAAATGCATTGAAAGTTAAAAAAGAGTTTCAAACCGCCGGATCCCAATTTTCTTGAATCCGTCACTGGTATAACTATTAATTATTTTTTACTTGGATTCCGTATCATAAATTATAATATAAAAAAGAAGATGCGGTATGATTGCCAATGAGTCAACCGTCCACAAGAGATCAAAATGACACAGCTATTAACAAATATAGGCCACCGTATGGCCTTCAACAATAAGCAAAGCCAATACCACAAAGTCGGCTATAAAATGCCCCGAAATGACAATGTAAAACAATTCAAACGAGAAAATGAACGGCCTTATTTATATAAAAAAAAGGGATATATTTCTTATTTTATTAAAAATATTTTAAGGGGTTTCTTTATATAAGATACGGACTTGAACATTGCATTATATGGGGGCACCCATCAGGTATTTCCAACTGTGACCTCCAAAACGAATTGTTAAACTTTTCTAAAATCGCTCCATTTTTAATCTATTAATGTACTATGGACCTTCTATTTCGAATTTTTTGTAAAAATATTTTTGATGTTTCTCTATCTAAAATACAGACTTTGTCATAACCTCATATTGGGCGTACCTATTTTATATCCACAACTTCCTTAAGACACTTGTCATAAATTAATGAATATTTTTCAGATTCCTTATCATTTAATTCAATTGTGTACCTCTTATTTTGGTTATTCGAAAAATCATCAGTTTTTTAGTTCCATGATATGGACTTTCCCACTACCTTATTGGGTGGTACCCGCTTACTATACGCAACTTTCAAAAACTTACCATATACTAGTACTAGTATTAATAAAAGTATAAACTTTCTCATTTTCGTTATTAAATGATGCCCCTGTGTACCTATAATTTAGTTTTTCTGGTGGTTTATTTTTTTCCAAAACATGGACTATAGAAGTGGCGGGGTATTATTTCGTTAATTCTTTCCTCAATACCTAAAGTTTTTAAACAAAGCTTTCTCTATCTATTTTTTGTCATTTTAAAAGAGACATGCTTGATGTATGTAATCACCAATTGGTCAACGGTAGACGGTGTAAATAGTCTTAAAAATGTAATAGTTAAACAGATAACTGCAACGACACACTAATACAAAGTCCACAAGCGAATCATGTATTGCTTTATAGGCATTTGATTTTAAGTAAGACTGACGAAACAAAAATATAATTATTGTGCCGTCTACAAAAATCATCAGAAATATATTTGTATTGTCTGATGAAAGAAATTACACGTTATAGTTCCATGGACATAATCATAAATTATATCACATAGACACGTATATACCTTCAAATTGCCGTTGTTTTTCAGTCAAGGTCGTTAAAAACTTCCATTTGTTGTTGTTTTTTTCTTCAAAATCACGACTGGTCATACAGACAAAAAATCTGAAATCGCTACTAGAATACAGTCAGTTTTAGACTGATCGTACAGTAATTTATTTTGGGATCCTCAATGAAAACATATTTTATATTTGAAATACGAACATTCTACTTAAATACGGTAGGAATATTGAAACAGTATATATTTTACTGTAAACTGATGCAAATATTTGCAATAAAAGATCATTTGCTTTGTACTACGAGAGCAAAATTGTCAATCGATTTCACTTTTTTCTATGAAGTTGGTGTGATGCACGCGTATATTTTATATTCTACTGCATGTTTTTGTTACAGTTACTGATATTTATGATGTTGTACATACATTTAAGATGTGCAAAGCACTTTATAGATATAGGAGTAAACAAATGATGAGAAAAGGCACCCAAAACAAAACCGTTCTGTTAGCCAGTTTGAAATCCTCGCTTCGAAAATCGCGACTTCCGGATAGCGTACAGAATAGTATTCTACACTGTGTATGTGGCCTTTAAGCATTCGAGAAATAAAACTGACGCCGAAGCCATAATACTCTGTTGCAATTGACGTTGGCTTATTTGATTAAAACGACGTAACGTTGAACTACAGGTTGATCGGGTCCATGTGGTCACTTACGAGTTAAGACTACCTTCTCTGAAGTTTCAGAAACCTAAAGGTAATTTTAAAGATCGAAATTATTCTCAAAAGAACGTGTACTTAATTTTGTTTGTAAATTTCTAACGATTTAATTATAATTTTGTTTTCTCAATTGTGACAAAAGGAACATCAACAATTTCCGAATTGAGAAACTTGGCAATGGATCCAAGGAAATATTAAACGAAAAAACAATCATATTAAAAAACATGTATTCTCTTCTATTGCGCGCCAAGAAACTCGTGCGACGTCAAAAATTCCGCGATGTTTGATTGTCTGGGGAAATTTAGATATTGATTTTTTTTTTATTCAAAAAGGAGTACAGGAAGCGTGATAAGCAATGAAATTAGTATAAGTCATGAATTTATGAAAAAATAATCAAAAGATGTTTTGCGTCAGTACAGATATGAAACTTGTTAATGACATTGCAATAGATTATCCTATACACATTGTTATTTCTGACACTGAAAAACTAGAAGTCCTCCTAAAATCTACATATATATACCAAGTAAATAAGAATACGTTCCTTAATAAACAGTATTGAGATCTGATGACATGGGACTCGTCTTCTTAAATTTTTTATTGTACTTTCATATGTGTATTCAAATCATGTATTTTGTTGGTGTGGTTTATTGTTTGTATTTGTACAATGTTTTTTTCATGTGATAATAAAATCTATTATTTTTCATCTCATGCAAGACTATATCGGTCGTCCTGGTTATAAAAATATGTATTTGGTGTTTTATTCATTCAAGCATCTTTGACACATCCCTTATTGCTTTATCTCTCGTGAAGCTCCTTTTTTGAAGCAATTTAACCGAACTTTACATAAGTTATGACTTTAGTTAAACTATAAGCAAAAGACATTTTCTGGCACTAGTATTTCAATTAAATAAATGGAGAAAATGATTTTGTTTTGCCTAAACTATTTAAATATTTAAATATTTAAGATGAATAACGGTACAGAAAACCTTTAAATATGCAAAAGAAAGATTACTATCAAATTATACAAACGTTTGAATGAACCGTCATTGCATTTTCATCAATGAATAAAAATAACCTTACGAAGTTCATTATGCTATGCCCTGTATAGAAAAAAGAAGATGTGGTATGAGTCACTTCCAAGTCACAGTGTGTAAAAAGTAAACCATTATAGGTCAAAGTACGGCCTTCAACACGAAACCTCGCTCACATACACAAATTAACAGCAATATATATAGGGCCCCAAAACGACTAGTGTAAATCATTTCATTCAGGAAAACCAACTGTCTTATTATACAAAAAAATATGAACCAAACCAACAAACTACACAAACGGAACAGTGAAATAAAAGAATAGCAAAATTCATCAAACCTACAAGTCTATTAGCTCACATAAAAATATATATATCAATCGGAGAACTTTTATGAAGTGGTAATTTTACAACGTAGATGGCAATATCGGGAACAAGCAATCTTGTCACAGCAGTATCAATTAAACTACAAACCAAGGACATTTAGAGACAAACACAGAAATTTGTCAGGTACGTGGAAACGTTGAACAACATAACTTTGAAATACATGATGTGGCCAAGTTTAAGACAGATATGGTGGAACATATTATTGAGTAACCAACTAATCCCACCAAAGTGGTTCTTTGCGAATCGCAATGCAAGGGATGGCAGGACCCGAGGCCTTTCGTGTTAATAACCTTATTAGTTGTTACCACATTGCTCTAGGAATATCGTTTGCCAACGCGATTTTTGTCACATTCATAACTTTGGAGGTAAACTTAATTATTTCGTTGCCAATCAAGAGGAAAAAACTGTAAAACATGCGACAATAGAATTTAATGCGACTGTCGTACAAGTGAGAGGTTGAGTACTATAAAACAGGTTAAATCTACCATTTTCTACATAAGAAAATGCCTGTACCAAGTCAGAAATATGACAGCTGGTATCCCTAAGTTTGATGTATTTGATCTTTTGATTTCGCTATTTGATTACGGACTTTCCGTTTTGAATTTTCCTCGGAGTTTAGGTTCTTTTGTGATTTTACTTTTTTTCTATCAAAGCTCGCCAGGAAACAATCCCTCGATTAGGAAGTAACCATTTAACTTCAAGGAGGGTGGGCTATGTTTTCTGTTGTCTGAGCGCAAACGTTTTTTTTCAACGCTTTCAGTCATTTTTTTTCAAACTTTAACACTATAAGGTGGTAAAAAGTTCATTGATAATACATTTTTGTCATCTGCTCGACAATAAAAATATTTTATTCGAAAAAGAAAAACAGACCCCTCCTCTTTGAAGTTGAATGGTCGTTCCTTTATGTAAATGACCATCACATGGAATTTCGTTCTGCTTTTTCTACATTCCAAGACGACCTTCGAATTGTTCAAACAAATATTTAAAACGTTGCCTTTACACATACTTTCTACCTCTTTGTACTGAACCAGTTATCTGATTAATCCATGTTCTTGTCTAAAGACTGTATTTTCTAATTCCCGCGTCATATTGTCCCGATTTTTAAATACGATGGACACCCGAATGCTAAAATTGCAAGTTCGTACGAAGTTGGTCCCGATCTCGTTAAAATACCAAAAAGTGACCGAAGCAAGTACGATGAATAACGAAGTCTATACGATGATGCCGAAATTATTTACGATAGCAAAAGATAGACATACGAAGGTTAACCGAAGACGGGTATTTAAACTTCATATCTCAGCCGAATCCTACACGATGGATCACGAAGGCTACACGATGGATTACGAAGGCTACACGATGGATTACGATGATGTCTCGATGGCTATACGATGTCTAAAAGACGTCGTGTGCGTGTAGATAAAATTGTTATGGACACTCTAGAACCAAAATACTCAAAACTTGGTATGGTGTTACGCGTTAAGAATATCTTAAGAGCTATTGACTTTAAAGTTCAAAGGTCAAGGTCACAGTGGAAGTTGTAATACAAGGCAATATCACCCTTGTGGACACTCTAAAACCAATATGCTTCAAAAGATTTTAACCACATTTGGTATATTGTTCCTCCTTGTAATGATCTGACAGTTTTTACGTTCAAGGCCAAAGGTCAATGTCATGCAGATGGACTTGTTATTTCTCCTTGAAATAGCATAAAACACAGGAAATTGGTTGCTAATTTTTTTACATGCAGGTTCTAAAGACAGTATTAAAGGTATTTCCAGTTACGGAATGTTTTGATTGATTTCTAAAAAAATAGTTTATGTATCAAATATGCATATTCAATATACCATTTTCTGCATGTGTCATATACAAATATAGTGTCCATATTTGTCCCCAATATGTTACATACGAAGGGATTTCACGCTCGGCATTGCCTTGTTTGAACTTTAAAATGTGTGCACTAGTCTGAATAATCACCCATAATATGCCCATGTTTACTGATCTATCTTAAAGGTAAGGTTATGGGTTCGTTGATCCCTTTTATTCAAAAAGAGCTCTTTCCAGGAGAATATCATAATAATATAGACAAAAGGAAGGATATGGGGAAAGCAACAAATGCGGCAAAATATAACATATAGAAAACAAAATGGTTATGGAGTAAACATTCGTGTGACAGCAACTCAGACGATACATAAAAAATCAGAATAATGAAGAAAAAGTTGGTTTCCCTATATACGTGTACATGCAGTGTTGGTGTACGAGGCGCGTTTATGATTTTCATTATGTTACTTGATATGAAAAGTTGACAAAAAATAATATTTTACTTGTAAAAGTAAATCCTGAACCTGTAATAGCTGCTCTTCTTGTTCAATTTGAGTTAAAAGAAACAACGCTGTCGCCTTTCATGTTCTCATAGAATCATATGATATGAGCTCCATGTTTTGTGAACGTTTTTCTTAACTGTCGTATTAGACTGACCAGTGCATATCGCGCATGGCACTTTAAATGTATTTTAGCGCGAAAATTAACTTACATTTAGCTGGATTTATTGCCGTCTTAGTTCCATCTTGTCGCCTTCGTACTTTTCTTCGATGGCAACACGACGGGATAACGAGGTCTTCACGAAGTAGTGTTGCCATCGTAAGACCTTCGGGTAGCTTCGTGATTCATTTGTGTAGACATCGTAATGTCAAAACTGCCCGATGGAAACTATGGAAACACGAATGCAATACGATGTTCAAAGATGCATTCCCGGTGACATTACGATGGTGAGGATGGTGATATTCTCCTGGAAAGAGCTCCTTTTGAATAAAAGGGATCAACGAACCCATTACCTTACCTTAAAGATAGATCAGTAAACACGAGTATAATTATGGGTGATTATTCAGACTAGTGCACACATTTTACAGTTCAAACAAGGAAATGCCGAGCGTGGCATCCCCTCGTATGTAACATATTGGGGACAAATATGGACACTATATTTGTATATGACACATGCAGAAAATGGTAAATTGAATATGCATATTTGATACATAAACTATTTTTTTAGAAATCAACCAAAACATTCAGTAACTGGAAATACCTTTAATTCTGTCTTTAGAACCAGCAGGTAAAAAAATTAGCAATTAATTTCCTGTGTATTATGCTATTTCAAGGAGAAAAAAAAAGTCCATCTGCAGGACATTGACCTTTGGCCTTGAACGTAAAAAATGTCAGATCATTACAAGGAGGAACAATATACCAAATGTGGTTAAAATCTTTTGAAGCAAATTGGTTTTACAGTGTCCACAAGGGTGATATTGCCTTGTATTACAACTGCCACTGTGACCTTGACCTTTGACCTTTGAACTTTAAAGTCAATAGCGCTTAAGATATTCTTTACGAGTAACACCATACCAAGTTTTGAGCATTTTTGTTCTAGAGTGTCCATACCAATTTTATCTACACGCAACTTTCATGTAGTAGTGGAGCGGCAAATGATGAAAAAGTCGCTTAGTTAACGATTTTAAATTACCTAAATACCTCATGGAATTTTAAGGTCTTAAATTGTCTATCGATTATTCAGCTTTAGAAAAATGTTTGTCGTCAATATCAAATGTGGTACAAATGACGTTAAAAAAAGCCTTAACTGACGTTACCCAACTTACATCTAATACCCCACTGCTGATTCGTTAGTCAAATTTCACAACAAACCCGTTCTAAAAAATATTTTGTGAATGAAATTGGTAAATACAGTTATTCTTGAACTTCATACACTGTAAGGACATTTCCAAATAGTGCTAGATATAATGCTCTATGCATCTGAAAATGGTTGAAAATAACACTGAAATATCATCGTTTTTCATCTAGCATTATTTGCACGTGCAGTAAAAGTGCATTTTAAAGGCACAACAGTGAAGTCGCCGTATAATACTTCAATCGAGCCGATTTACTTTTTGAAGTTAATTCCTAATAAGATAAATATTTGCCTAAATATCTGCTTTTTATCCAGATTTCAAGTGCGGATATTCATCTCAGATATACCGACATTGTTGTAGTTTTTAGTTATAGTCCCATATTCAGCGATTTAGCGAAGGTCATTTGTAGTCATGTTCAAGCAATTTTTTTGTTCATTTTATAATTTCCGAAGCCTTGTGATTAATCTATGTTGTTTGGTATTGTTGTTTATTCGTTTTTGTTGAATTTAACGGGAAAAGTGAATATCACTGTTGGGTTTGTTTGGTTTTCAGGTGTGTTTGATTTGTTTTTAATTCAATCAAATGGACAATTTAAGGTTCATCATAAGGAATTGAATAATATGGCTGTGTTTACACCTCAAAAATTACTATGAGTACAGACAAACTGGTACATCCAGGAAAGTTTTAAGGCATGGCAGGAACTAGATATATAAAAGTTATATGAAGTCTACGTTTCAGAAAATTAAAAACTTACCTGCATTTTGATGTGCATTTTTTTCCAGTCTGCAAAAGATAGCAAAATAAACAAACACCCGAGTTTCATTTGATACGGTCCACTCAGCTACACAGTTTAAACCTGTTAAATCACCTATTTTTTACAGGTGTCTATTGTCCATCTATTGTCCATTTAAATCAATACTACTCACAACATTGATTATATGAGGGGAGCTTCTCAATCGTTTTCACTACTTAGTTAATTTTTGCACCTTATGCAGGAACGAAAAAAAATGGATAGCAAAATCTAGAAAAGTTTATAATTTTCTGAAACATAAAATGCATTTAAAATTTATATATCTAGTTCCTGCCATCCCTTAAAACTGTTGCAGGTTTATAGGTTAGTCTGTACTCAGAGAAAAATTTGTAGTGTAAATACGGCCATTTTAGCCAAAACGTTATGATGAACCTTAACTGGTCCCACAATATGACAAAAACAGAAATGTGGAAGTTTGTGTTGACAAAATTGATAGAATTTTAACAAGATCAACAGAATTTGGACGAAAAGTCGAAGAAATTCTGCAGCAAAGAGACGTGATGATTTGTTCAGTTATTTGAATGAATTCTGCAATGAAACAGCAAGTGAGATACCCGTATTTAGGTATCCTAGATCATGTTATAAAAGCTAAACAAGTAAGTAGAATTTAAAATCAGTATCATGTTCTGCAGCTGAGAATGAAACACCAGATACAAATTCCGATTTATCTAATTGTTAGTTGCCTGAAAATAATGATCATGATATATCAAAGTATATTTTTTGCGAAACAAGTCTCATAAAAGAATGAAAACATTACATACATTTTCATCTGCTGAAAGGTTAGTCAATCTTAAAGATGCTGCTTTTAGAGCATGCGACTATGAAATGATAAATTGAATAGAGCAAGATAATTAATTTTGTTCATTTATGCAGTGTATCACGCAGCATGTCTGACCACATACTTGTCATATAGACCAAAATCCACTGATCAATCTTCGTATAATTTGGCATTTAGGAATAGTTGAAATTATAGACAGAGACGTTATTCGTGACAAAAAGTCTCTTGTATCGTCTTCACTTTTGACAATGTATAAGGCCGTGTTCACATTGACCTAAATTCGGTGTTGTGTTAGTGTAACTCACACGTAAACTAAACACAATTGCGTTCCCATTGATAAAACTCAATGTTTACATGTAGTTTAAATCATATTTTACCTACACACAGTCGATAGTCAACGTAGGCTTTGTGTAGGTTAAGTGTACACAAAACTAGGCATTTAGGACATTAGTTTTATCATATATATTCCAGTTTTTGGCCCTGAAAAAAAATTTGTTTGTTTCACCCTCAGCTGCCACTATATATAATGCTAAAATTGATTTCGACTTGTCACCAAAATTTGTCCTGAAAAAAATCAATAGCTCACGCTCCCCTCCCCCTCAACCAAAAAAATGAAGTAAATAGTTGCTGCCTAATTCATTTGAAAAGGTCTTCCCGAATCACCTTGACGTACACAGAAATATTCGCCACTGGTCTTTACTCAAAAAACGATTCACGCATTAATGCATGACTAAAAAAAGTTTGAGATAAATGATATGTTTGTCTAGTATCGCATATCCGTTTAATAACACGTAAAATAAATTTAAAAAAACACGTTACCCTATTCCTTTACTAAATACTCCTTGGCGAAGAAATACCATTTGAAACGAACAGAAAAGATAAAAATGTAGTGAACCCTAATATCTCAATCATTTTATTTCGGCTGTAAGCACGCTGTTGCAGCCAACGTTTTCTAATGCGTTATCGAGACATCTCTAGTATATTCAAACTACTGCAAATTATAAAAATGGCTTTCATAAAGTAGCAACCACTTAACTTAAAAAAGGGGGAGGGTTTTTTTTTTTATCTGAGTCAGATTTTTTCGCGCGTACGTTTTTATTCCTTTTTTTTCGATGCTGGTGATCAAATACTTTTTTTTCAATATTTAACACTATTATGTATGGGGAAACTCTTGATTCAGAATGTTTTTTTTTATCATCTGTATGACCATTTTTTATTTCATCAAATTGGGGATCGGAATATTTCCATTCCCATCCCCCACCCCCTTTTAAAGTCAAATGGTTGTTCCCTTACCGCTAATTAAAATTTGCCAAATTCCAAATTCAGTTCTGCGTAATGAACATTTAAATGACATATAGTTTACAAGTGGGAACAAATCTTATGTACAGGTAGCTAAACAAGGTGTATAGATGTAAACAAATGTAATGTGAAACCATGTACACTACACTAAACTAATTGTAAACATGTTTACTCTACACGGCGTTTGGTGTGAACACGGCCTTAGTCTTTTTTGCCTGATAAAACAGATAAGACATACTGAAATTCCTCTAAACTTAAGGCTAAACTTGGTAGGCGTTACAGGGATGCCATTGTATTTTATGCTCAACAAGGACAAGGTAAATCTAGCATTGTGTTTGCCAACGATATTTCTTTGGAGACGCTGTTAAGACAGCAAATAACATTAGAAATGCTTGAGATAAAAGCCGACTTAATTACATGTGGCTCCACCAAAACCAACAAACAAACCGGTATGCATGTACTTTTATGCAGCAGCTTCATTGTTAAACCAAAACATTGAAAACGTTTATATATCTGGAGATTATTACCCTACAAATAAACAAGTATCGTTGGAAATAACAAAAGCAATGTTGCCAACCTGTTTGATAAGTTGTGTTACTTGGCTTCTTAGGGAGCTACCATTTGATTTTTAGGGGGGGGGGGGGGGGGAATAGGCAGGACAGGAGTTTACAGTAAAAAAAAAGGCAGGATGAGACACTTGCAAAAAAAAAAGTCAGGATGACAATTTATGTAAAAAAAGTCAGGATAAACTAAAAAAAAAAAAAAGCAGGACCAGATAGAGTGAAAAATAAAAAGGCAGGACAGAGATTACAACTAAAAAAAAATGCAGGACAAAATTTTTCATCCTAGCCCCCCCCCCCCCCCCCCCCCCCCCATGAAAATCAAATGGTAGCTCCCTTAACAAAAAAAAAAAATTGAAATATTTTCTCCAGTATCAATGAATATTTCGCATGCAATTCGGAGTAAACGTGCTTCTCTCGCAGAGTGTCTGGTGTCAATTTGGAATAATTCCATTTAGTCTTATATGCCGGTCGTTTGTGCTCTCAGTGGGTGTGACTCCACTTCAAAGTTTTTTTTGGAATCGGTATTCAGCCTTCTTAGGACCAAGCCGTTTCGGTTATCTTGTACGCACGATGATGACAATCGTGTTGATAGTTCTGAAGTTGCTGCTAGGGTGTTTGTTGCTGCTTTATATGTACAAATTTAAGAAATATCACAACGAGTTAAATTTGCTGAGACATCAGTTGGCTATCAATAGAGATAAAAGTCTTATACAGCTTCCCGTATCTAAGCAACACGTACTATACGTACAATGTGGTAAAGCAAAGTTTGGGTGTCGGCAAATCAACCCAACCCGAAAAATGGACCTCATGTGCCTTTGTTGGAAAACTGAGCAAATGAAGTTAAGAACCAGTTTTCTTTGAGGGACAAAGGACATCAAACTTCCTACAAGATCTACTTTGTTCATGCATATAAGGGATAAAAAAACATATCAGCAGCAAATGTTTGCAGGGAGCAGGGTCTTCCTTGCACTGATTTATGTTTTTTGTCAAAATATAGATAATTGTTACAATTTCAAGATAGTATCAGCCGACATAGCTGATGACACAGATGATTTATCATGAAAATAGTTCTTGTTGTAATATTTGCTTTTAATTTTAATCGACTTTATTTTTTTCGACGTTTCATTTGGTATGAAAATGGAGTCATCATAGATACAAAACGGTCATGTCTCAATTTTTGAATGTGCACTACAACACGCTTGCACTAATTGAGTAATTTATCACACTGCAATAACTGAATTATATAAAATTGTATTTAGATAGATTGAGTTCATTTAAAAAAACTCAGTGACACGTCGAATCCTTGAAAACTGAAACGAAATTTTACATGACTGCACATATTGTTTGATTTATTAACTATGCATTTCAGATACTCTTTGAAAAACTTTTTAAGTATTCAAGAAACGCTTTTTGTCGAGGCAAAAATATCAAGGTTGATATGTTACTGTTTTTCATTAGGCTTTACAATTTGTATACCAGGGACTACCTTCAAAAAAGTTAAATAAAACGTTGTTCTGACGTTGTGTGCAAATATGAAAAAGATCTTGTACGAACTAACGTATTTCTACATAATACTACTCATATAATTTATTGAATATATTAATTAATTTTGAAAAATATCAATGGTATTGTTTCTCTAGATGAAAATAGGATTTTTTCAAGTGATGACCTTTGACCTTGATTTTCGTTTTAATTTACCAGATTTTATATTGACGACACATATTTTCAAAAAGTACAGAATTTCAGCTTTCCTATGAGCTATTAAAATCCCATGAGGTATTTAGGTAATTTAAATTTCTAAAATTGTCCTATCCGCCGCTCCACTATAGTAGGCGAGGGGATAATAAACTAAGTGTTATAAGAATATAATTTTAATGCATCGTAAGCTGTCTGTTAAACATCGTAAGGCCATCGCGCCATCATCGTAATCCATCGTGTAGCCTTCGTGATCCATCGTATAGACTTCGGCTGAGATATGAATCTTAAATACCTGTCTTCGATTAACCTTCGTATGTTCATCTTTTGCTATCGTATATAATTTCGGCACCATCGTATAGACTTCGTTATTCATCATACTTGCTTCCGTCACTTTTTGGTATTTTAACGAGATCGGGACCAACTTCGTACGAACTTACAATTTTCGCATTCGGGTGTCCATCGTATATAAAAATTGGGACAGTGTGACGCGGGCATAAAGACAAGTATTCAGTCTTTGCACAAAATACAGCACCATTAACCAACAGCCTCAAGACTTTATTCCACGGCTTAATAATTCAATGCGATGGAGGTTTCAGTCAGTCATAATTGCAATAGGTGGTCATTACTTGTACAAGGTATTTTATGTATGTGCCTGTCCCATGTTAGGAGCCTGTAATTTAGTGGTTTGTTTAGGTGTTACAAATGTGTTTTTCGTTCATTTTTGTACATAAATTAGGCCGATAATTTTCCCGTTTGAATTGTTTAACGTTGCCATTTCTGGCCTTCTGCAGCTGACTATGCTGTATGGGGTTAGCTCATTGTTGAAGGCCGTACGGTGACCGATAGTTGTTAATTTCTGTATAATTTGGTATCTTGTGGAGAAAACATACTGAAACATATGACACAAAAAACAAGAAAACATGCAATCCTCATGTATGCAAAAAGTTACAAAAAATAACAAGATCACACCATGTTAGCGCGCAACTGTCGACTAGTCAGTTTTGTACGATCGAACACAAACATAACCAAAACATGACACCAAAGAAATAAGATGCAAACAAAATTACAAGATCATTTCCCGAAAATGCAATTTGTTAACAAACACGAGAGTAAAACAACGATATAAATGTAGGCTACCCCTCGAATTCAACTTGACAAATGTTCAACCAATTCGAGTAACCGCACAACGAAGGTCAAACACAATGTTAAACAATTTTTTTTTAATAATACAGAAAAAATACTGTCCGAGTAAATATATTTGTTTTTATTAAATCACACAATATGCAATTATTATAACAGTTTAAATAACTAAAAGTTCATGTGATGTGATATATATATAAAAAGGGGTGTCTTCGATGCGTTAATCAATGAGCTACCCCGCCAGATAACATCAAACTTTGAAATTGCGTCTAAACGTGAAATATAGGTGTGCCCCTTTGGATATGGTTTTAACCGATTGATATTATTTGTTCAGATTTTTTCTATGTCAAACAAAAAATGCAGCAGTGGATAAGGAGACCCTCAATTGACGGAACATATGAGCTTTTGATCGTTTTAAAAACGATCATTTGCAAGTTGCATTGTAAGCAGTTAGACAACACGAAGACGGATCAACGTGAATGTAAATGTTCATTATGTTTTGACGGTAAGTATAACTTTTGTGCCATCTTGGGAACCGTATACAAATTTAATTAACTTTTCTACCGTTTAACCACAATAGTTCGAATTCGTTTGGTCTTATTAAACCGCATACAGGACTGTATATGATTTTAAGAATGTTCACCTTCCATTTAACAGGTCGAGAACTCTAGATTTTCTGACGTCAGAATATATTTGCATAGTAATTTCCAAAACACAAGGCCAATATGGCCTTGAAAAACTGACCAATCGACTCAATGAACTACAATGTATTGGGGGCTACTACGAGTAAACTACTACGTAATACACGTGGAATTAGTGGGAAAACAGTCAACTAATATATTGTCTGGGACTCTCATTAGCAAAGTTTTTATTCTGCAAATATATTTAATGTAAAATATATAACGTAACCTTCAATTTGCATGCTCAGATTAAAAAAATATTGTTTATTGGCTTCACGATTCGACTTTCCTTTTTGCCTTGCAAAAGTAGTTGAACCGGTTTTGTGCAGTGTTATGAATTAAACCTGCATTAATTTCACGACATGGCACAGTGAAATATCCAATGAAACGACCACTGTCCAGTAAGAAAATCATTTGAGCTCTTTTAAACCTGTATAATGTCATTCCAAAATCATTTCTGCCTAGAAAAACACGAAAACTTTCATTGAAACACTTCTGTACTGAATGTGTATTTTTTTTTATCAGGACCTGAACTAATAGTAAGAACATCATAATATTCAGTATGCTAAAAATAAGTGTTATGAAAGCGGCAGGGGCGGATCCAGCCATTTTAAAAAGGGGAGTCCTAACCCTGGACAAAAGGAGAGGGGGTTCCAACTACATGTCCCTGTCCAAACGCACTGATCGTCCAAAAAAGGGGGTCCATCCCCCGAACCCCCCGCCCCCTGGATCTGCCACTGAGCGGGAACGGTATATAGCTCAATACATTTTTTTATAGTTTCATCCATCGATTATATCCGTTTGTTGCTATAAATTTTATCACAAAATATACCTCAGAGGTTACTCATCGTTCGGCTGCTGTCCTGTTGACATATGTAAAATATCTCCAATATTAAAAGTCTCTGGATCGTTGTGGGTGCCATATCACCAATTTTTTCTCTCTCTTAAACGTGCTTAGTATATAGAAATAAGAAGATGAGGTATGAGTGCCAAATGAGACATCTTTCCAACAAAGACATAATTTAGTAAAGTAAGCAGTCATAGGTTCAATGCTGAAAAGTAAGCTATTAATGACCCAAAAATTACTTGTGTAAAACAATCCAAAAAATAACGGCCCAATTAAATATATAAAAGGACAAGAAATCGATCCCATAAAAAAAATATTTTATAGGAGCCTGTATTTCATAGGTTGTCGTTTGTTTATGTGTTACATATTTGTTTTTCGTTCATTTTTTTTTATATAATTAAGACCGTTAGTTTTCTCGTTTGAATTGGTTTATATTGTCATATTGGGGCCTTTTATAGCAGGCTATGCGGTATGGGCTTTGCTCATTGTTGAAGGCCGTACGGTGGTCTATAAATGTTAATTCCTGTGTCATTTTGGTCTCTTGTGGACAGCTGTCTCATTGACAATCATACCACATCTTCTTTTTTATTATAGATCCAACGCTGCAATTTTCACAAAACATATCAAATATTCCACCTTGTCACACATACATATGGAAAAAATCATTACAGCTTATTTCCTAATACATGTAGAGCAAAACTTTGGTTAGCTTGCTTGCTTTATTTATATATTGTACAAAATATAAAATATACAAGTTAAACTTTGCCTATATATAAATTGTTTAAAGATGTCAGTCTTATTTTCAAAGCTTGTATATAAACAACTGTACAAACAAAGCAAGCAAGCCAACCAAATTTTTACTTTGCAGGTAAAAGAAATCAGCTGTAATGATTTTATTTAGTTTGGCAAAATACTTATAGATTTTGTTAACACTGCCATGTATGTAAATATTTCTTCGCCTTTTTTACGAACACAAAATTCAAGGATTCCACATTTGCCTTTAATTATTTATACGAACATTGCTGTACTCGTGAATATCAGCACCGGCGTTTATCGACGGATTACTTTACACTAGTAAGTTTGTCTCATGGGTAATTGTGTTTTTTTGCCGTTGTTTCGTTGCTGTCTGGTGGACAAATACATGAAATCTCTGTGCCATCTTCAAACATGTTAATAGATATAGGAAGATGTGGTGTGAGTGCCAATGAGGCAACTCTCCATCCAAATAACAATTTAAAAATTAAACCATTATAGGTTAAAGTACGGCCTTCAACACGGAGCCTTGGCTCACACCGAACAACAAGCTATAAAGGGCCCCAAAATTACTAGTGTAAAACCATTCAAACGGGAAAACCAACGGTCTAATCTATAATGACTATATATCGGGTAATTCAAACCCTTTTTTCTTCGCATAGAAACAACGCTTCGTTAATCTGAGCATGGAAGTAATACTTTATATCACGAACTATAAATGAGGATACACAAAATGAAAAACTAAGCAAAATTGAAAATCCTGCATTGCACGAAAAAATGTGTTGTATTTCAGTAAATAATACGCGTTCTTGGTTGATAATAAACACGTAGTAGTCCATCATGCATTGTGACTCATTTAGTGGATTGGTCAAAAACCTAGGTAAAAATAAATTGCGTCATATGTAAATAAACAATTACATGTGCGAGAACATAAGTATGCTAATTTATGCATTTCCATATAAAGTAGTGGTCCTGACCTGTTTAAGGATTTCGCTCCTCTTGTTTTTAAAATTTTTCAAGATTTTCGGAATCCTCTTATTTGTTAATGTTTTGCATTAAAAAAAAATTGTCCACTAACACCTAGTTTTCTTTTCATATTTTAATTCGTTTTGTTTTAAAAGCAATATTTGAAAATTTATAAAAATCCTTGGTATTTTTTCAAAATGTTTACAAGTGTTAACAGTATGAAAAATCTAGAGAGAATCATTTCCCGACACATTTTCAGTGGCTTATATCTCAAAAACAAGCACACATACCCTTTATTTTTGTTGTTGCTTTTTTAGTTCCTTCATTTATTAACTATCATTTAATAACAGTCTTTTGAAAAGCTTTGTTATTTTGAAACAGAGTAGCTAACACCCTTCATTGTGTAAAAGCTAAATATTGACAACTGTCTTTAGTAAGGAGATTATAATCTAGTGGTTGCAGCTGTCATGTTTGTTTTTCGGCAGTTATGTTTAGTATAAATTTTACTGTTGGTTTTCTCATTTGAATTCTTTCATATTTTGTCATTTTGGAACCTCTTATAAAGCTGACTATATGTATTAGGGGTTATCCTCATAATTAAAAACCTTCCTATGACTTATATATTTTTTAAATTACACATCAATTAGTTTATAGAGGATAGTGCCATGAAATAGAGGTTCCTTTGTTGTATAAATTTCAAATGAAAATACATTATTTAGTATTGTTTCCCCTACAACACGTGTACAACAGTATTTGTCTTTAACGTAATTATCTTATAGAATACATATTCCAAAATAGACACGTATTTATGCATTGTTTATAACAAAGTTTCCTGGAGAATATACCCTTACTATACAGATGACTTATTGGTGGTCATACTGCATCTTCTTTTTTGCATAAACATAATAATTTTGTTTTTGTTAAAGATGCATGAGTACACCAACAATAAGGGGTTTGAAATAAAGCCATGACGAGCTAACATATAGTTATTCAGATAGAACAAACACAGCAAGTCATTTAATTATGAATGTATTACCGACAATGTAACGACACATATATAATACATCATATTATATGTTAAACAAAAGCGATAAGAAATGTTATTTTTTATGTAAAATTTCATGTCTTTCATGTTATCACTCTCTTACTAGGCAACACATGGTAATAAACACTGCTGTAAGATACAGAATCATATTCCCAGATACTCCTGAAATGAAACGACACAAATAATTGTATTTATAAATGAGAAGGGAAAAACATGGAACATCTAATAATGTTTTAGACATAATGTGTTTATCTTATTTTAAAGAATATCACATAATACATGAAAATGATAGAGAATCTACTTAATGATACAAACAAAAAATTGCCAAAGAGTGATGACATTATGAAATATAACACATTGTTGACGGCTCAAATCTCTAAAAGTGTGATATGATTTCCGTTTTGTTGAACTTGGAGAAAGAATCTCTTTCGCTTCATGTCTTACAAAACTAGAGTAAACTTGCCAATAAGAAGGTCAAAGTCTTTGTCGTGTATTCTATATAATTACATATCTGAAATATCTGGATAAATGGGAACCAAATGTTGAATAAGAGGACATGAAAAAACAATACCAACAAATTATTCTAGATTTTGCAAGTTTGTTATTTCAATATTTCCTATTTTCACTGATGATGATAATATAGACAAGAAACGGTTCGGTTAATCTCTTCACTAAGTAATGTTCAATTATATATATAAATAATTGGATCTGCTGAAAAATTTTGCATGCATTACTATGTAAATTATCAGGCTTTCTTCTGGTGATCTTTATTTCACTGTTGATATTGAATGGTTATAATGTAATGTTAGATAATACATACGCTATTCTTATCATTTTACATTCAATATTAACTGAACATTAGAATAGGTGTTATATTTATGTTCATCTTTAATAAACAGTCATTTGGAAATTATATTTAAATATTTAAATAAAAAAATCGTTTTTTCCAATATTTCTAAAAGTATGATATCCAAATGTCTTGATTTATACAGAAACGTTTGTGTTCTCTTTCCTCAATAATGACAGTTGCACTCTAAATAAAATTGCAATAAGAAAAAGACAGTAAAAAAGTGTTTAATACCTTCACTTCCATTTGCATCGTTATAGCGATCAGCAACAGTAAATGACACAGACGAAGTCTCTTCTTTGTATTCATGCAGAGGGTGGGATTCTATGTTGGAGTTACGTCTTCGTCTGCCTGCTGCATTTGGTTGACAGGTCTGTTAAATAGAGTAAAGGAAAACATGAAAAAAGAATGCATGGTGTGTATTTTATGAAGTGAACAATGTGGTACTTTAAAATAGTTTAGGAAAAAGGCATACATAACAGACATTAGTAATTTCTTTTTAAATACATCGCAAAATGTATTCTCGTGTCTTATGTCTTCAGTCAGCTTATAATTACACTTATATAAGCATTGTCCGTTTATCAGCCGGACACCAATCTCTTCCAAAATCCTTCCTAAATAATTTAAAATTACCAGGATAATGCTCATTGAAACAAGATTTTGGATCCAAATTGAAGGATGATTAAATAGACTTGAAAGATTTTGAGCCGCAAGTATGGTATTATCGTTTCATTTAGTCATTATAAGGTATTAAGGATACAATTTGTACTGCATTGTAAGTGAATACAATATTAAAATAAGGAGAAGTGGTATCATTGCAAAGGAGACAACTACGCACCAAAGTTAAAAAAAAATAAAACATAGCAATAATATGGAACTGTACAATGTACGGCATTCAACAATGAGAAAAAAAACGAGTATCGTATAGTCGGCTATAAAAGGCTCCGACATGAAAATGTGTAACAATTCTATTACATGTTAATAACGTAGAATGTCATCTAATGATGTAGTATAAAACTGAAGCTATAAATTTCATTAATGTATACTCACGTTTACTGCTTTGGTGCATACTGAATCTGATGATGGACAAATATAAGCGGAGCATTCAATCGTCACACTGCTTGAATCAACAAAACGAAAGGCATACATGGCTATCGAAATTGTTTCATTGCTGAGTGTCCACTTATCCCCCATGATGGCTTTGTCATTGGATAAACAGGTAGTGCTGAAAAATTAAAGGACAAAAATCCGTGTATAAGCACATAAATGAGCAACAACGCTAAAATTACAGCATTTCGAAAATACGTAAGGATATTGCTAACTGCTGAAAAACAAAATTCAAATGGTTCTAGTATAATTATTTAAATTTGATATTTTTGCAAACATCAAATTATAAACATTTTAAATCTTGCTTGTTGCATTTTTTCTTTTCATATATGTTATAGTCAGCCGTTGAAGGAGATCTTTAAGCTCAATTATGTGTATTAAGTTTGTTAACTATGTTAAATTACTTGCTTACTTACTTATCTTATTCGAAACAGATGTCATTGCTATCAGTAAGTTAGTAAAATGCACATACTATTATAGATATTTTGATAAGTTTCATACTTTTTTTAATCAAGCTTTTAATCTTTTAAACATCATGTATGTTGTATAAAATTGAGTATGGAAATGGGGAATGTATCAAAAAGACAACAACCCGATCATAGAAAAAACAACAACAGAAGGTCACCAACAGGTCTTCAATGTAGCGAGAAATTCCAGCACCCGGAGGCGTCCTTCAGCTGGCCCCTAAACAAATATATACTAGTTAAGTGATAATGAACGCCATACTAATTGTCAAATTGTACACAAGAAACTAAAATTAAAATAATACAAGACTAACAAAGGCCAGATGCTCCTGACTTGGGACAGGCGCAAAAATGCGGCGAGGTTAAACATGTTTATGACATCTCAACCCTCCCCCTATACCTCTAGCCAATTGTAACTCATAGCAATACAAAAACAGGTCCACAAATAAGTGGTGCACAGTTAGTCCCCATTGGAATTCCGATAACCTGACGATATACGGAATCTCCAAAGCGAACAAAAATGTTATCTAGTAAAATTTCAAGGGCATATATAGTATCAAAGCATGTCAAATTGACATAGTTTTTTTGTTTATTGCTACTAAAAAATTACTTAAAAGAGTTTGAACATATATATTCACATTCTGACTTTTTAAATGCCCATTTAATTAGGTGTGTGATTTTTTTCTTAATGAGAATGTGAGGCAATTTGGTATACATGGTAGAAAAATCAAAACTTTGAACAGATTCAAAATCACCAATATAAGCATGTAATTTATCAAGTACTTCCAACGAGTTCTTGACACTCTAAAAGTAATTAATTCCTCTATTTTCGAAGGCCTTATTTGAACAACTTATCATAAGGTTTTTGATTGTACCAAGTGTAGCGTCGTAAGCCAATACATAGTTGGGACTTTCATTGTATTTGGTTCTGCTTGTAAAGCGGTAGTTAAAAGTTTATGTTTGTTACAGATGTCGTTTTCTGAAAATGAAGTCAGTTGAAATGTTGGTGAATTAGTGAATTTTTTTTTCAGAACCTCAATGTAAATTTTATGCAAACAATACTAATATTATTAGCAGCTTTATCGGCCAGGACAAAAACAAATTCCTTGGCTAGTTCTTTGAGTTTATGTTTGATACGAGAAATAGGTTTATTGTGGTTATTGTTAATAGTAAAATGTTCTTTAAAATGTTGAAAACGTATATCAACTATGTTCATTACTGAATTAAAAAAAGAGTCCAAAGATTTTTTGTCAGCTTTTTCCCGTTTTATCTATTTCAAACAGTAAGTACGGAGTGAGTCGTGGATGATATAACGACACTCATTCCAATTAATAATTGACGGGGGACAATATTTCGGTCCTTAACTGAGGAATGATTTCAACTCTCGGTCTTGAACGCTGTTAAGACCTCCTTTTCTAACATGGGAAAAGGGTCCATAAATGTATTTGGAATTACTACAATAACATGAAGTAGGTGTGTTTTCACTGATGTTAACATCTTTACACAATTGGTTATAATTAAACACAAATTTCCGGGTAGATTTCTTGTAAAATATAACTAATAAGAGGGAGCTCAGTATTGTCAAAATATCCAGGAATTTGTTCTTTAACAGAATGGTCGTTAAATATACCGGCAATATTAACAAAATCATAACCTTTATTGACATAATTTATTTTAATAAAATGTTTTTTATGATATTTAAGGCGATCAATTTTGGGAAATAGTTTAGAATAACAATATGCCATAACAATTTGAACTATTTCATACTTAGGTTTGCTATATGAAATTGTGTTGTAATCCTCCAAAATTTTATTTAACCTATACTGACCGACTTAAGAAACGCAACACTAGATTATTTTTGTGTTATTTTTGAATGAATGTGTCAACGTCAAAAGCGATGACTGCCTGTTACAAACGCAAACATGATTGTCAGAAAGGTCAACAAATTATGTCTGACATCTTTTGGGTTCTGTTTTACACCTTCTGACTTTGCATTTGTTCAACCCATTAATTGGTTTTGGCAATTATGCAGTTGGAACTTGAGGGCTTTACAGGTTTTCCTCCAGTCGATTCTTTGGCAATGCAATTCATGGGAAACATTTATGGCATGAATCTGTACTCAATGGCACTAGGCAATTTGGTGAGCAGTTGACGTTGTGGCCGTACACATGTCTGGCAAATGACGTTGCATAATCAAACTCTGTTCGTGTTTCATTGTCACTACACGTTGATCTGTTCATTGATGGCCAGTCAGAAATCTTGTCTACTTGTATCGATCGTTGTCGGAAGGACAGTAAGACGAGTTTCTGAAGTCATACGGTATGGTTGCAGCTCATTTATGTTTTCATGTTTGCAGTTTTCTTAAGGGCTAACTCAGTTTTTTTATTTTTTTATTTCTCTGTCTTGGCAAAATGGAGATGCAACATTTAAAATAAATTAAGTAAGGCAAAGGATTGAAAGAACTGTTTCACAGAGCAAAAAAACTGAAACAGTCTTTCATGGGACCAAAACTTTGCTTTACGAAATTCTTGCGACTTCAAAAATTCGGTATGTTCAATAACCACAGGTAAGTCAGAATTTGATTTCTTGTAAGGACAAAGAAGCATGATAAGCCTGAAAAGTAGTGGTAAGAGAATCAAAAAAGATTTGGTAAAAAAAATAAACAAAATGAGTGTTGCGTTTCTAAAGTCGTTCAGTATATTAACCAGTAATGAACAGAGCTTTGTTAACAAATAATGTCTGCCGTTGTTTTTTTTTGAAAAAATCTGAAATATTGGTATGATTGGTTCGAAATTGTCTTTGATTGCGATTTTTTCTTCGACCAAAAGAACGATTTTTACGAACAGGTTTAAAAACCATATCCAAAATGTTAACGGAATCGGTTCTAGATTATTACCAATTCCTATGATATTATCATTAAGACCGAGAGGGTAGACTGTCTGTAATTTTTTAATCCAATTTAATTCAATTATTTTCCGTGATCGTACAAACTTTGAATGAGATTCACCAGGCTGCTTATTTACTACTTCTAAAGGTTGTACTGCTAAATATTTAATAGGATGATTGTGCTTCTTAAGATGTTAATAAATGATACTTTTTCATTTATTGGGTCTTTTAAAACGATAGAGATGTTCTTGAATGCCTTTAGATAAATATCGGCCAGTTTCACCAACGTACTGAATACCACATCCCGGTTTGTTTCATGTGAGTAAATAAATAATACTGTTTGTTTTTCATGTGTATACATTTATGAACAAACACTATATGAAGGGCAGAAAACATCATACGGCGTTTATGTGTAAACCGCGACTGCTAACATTTATTCAATTTAAACATATGTTGACTTTATGTCTGAAATATAAGCATAAGTTTTTTTTAAAAACATACTTAGCCCACAGCGGGTATACAATATTATTGCTGGTTGCGTTACAATTGATAGGAAACACTTTGCTGTTACCTGTAAAGCAAAAAAACAAACCAAATACATTGTTATAATGTTTACGTGATCTTAAACAATTTGTTAAGATAGATGTCTATGTTCCAGACCATATGAGTATTTCAAAATACCCATACGGTCGAACTGTACGCGTACGGTCTGCAAAATTATAAGAAAGTGGTCAAGTTTATTAGATACCAGTGTAAATTACAGATAAGAGTAACCGCAATCTCGATTTGATATAAAATATTAAAATTGTAATTGGGATAAAAACTTAAAGTTTATCTCCTGTATATCACGGCATGATACGGATGATACTGGACAGAAATGATTAAAAATCCTGTTCAAATACCAATGTGAAAATATAATAAAACAGTGTCAAAAAATAATGCAAAGATTGAAAAGGGTAGCTATTTTACTTTCATCAGGGGGAGGAGTAGGGTTGATGATATAATTTATGCAAGTATGCAGTCTGTAAAACTATCATGTGATTTGGCATATTGAACTCTTGTTATGTTATAAGTGATATAAAAATTTTGACACGCAAAATTGAAACTGCACGTTGGAAAACAGAAGGAATTTCATTCATGCTTCCGCAAAAACATGCAAGCTTGCCTTTTGCAAACAAGAGATGAAAATGCAAATGAACATGCATGAACAAAATTGTATATACTAGTACAGCAAGTGTCAACCGGGGCGAAAGTGAAAAAATAGGATTTAGATAGACATTTGAATAAGAAACTATTTAATTTCAATGAATTTAATGTTAACTTTTTCACTTTATTCATCTAATTAGTATAATAATAATTTGTTATACTCAATAAAATCTTGAAATCAATAGATATTTTTTGATAAATGTTTGTCAAAAATAAATCCAAATGGGTCTAGTACATGAATGATCAAGCTCGTACAAGACCATACGAGTATTTGCGTACGGTCAAAATAGTCGTATGGTGCGGAACATCTATCTTGAAATAATAAAATTACCTGCTTGTTTTTCATATCATAAACAACAGTGATATATTATATCATATTATTTTGTATTTTAATCTATATAGAAATTAAAACATAAGGTATGAGTCACTAAGTTCATAAAAAACTCAATATGCTAACTGTGATTTTTGTCTGTTTTCATCCGCAGACGGTATATAGACAGTTTAATCCCGCTGCAAATGTTTGCACCTGTCCTAAGTCAGGAATCTGATGTACAGTGGTTGTCGTTTGTTTATGTAATATATACGTGTTTCTCGTTTCTCGTTTTGTTTATATAGATTAGACCGTTGGTTTTCCCGTTTGAATGGTTTTACACTAGTAATTTTGGGGCCCTTTATAGCTTGTTGTTCGGTGTGAGCCAAGGCTCCGTGTTGAAGGCCGTACTTTAACCTATAATGGTTTAATTTTTAAATTGTTATTTGGATGGAGAGTTGTCTCATTGGCACTCACACCACATCTTCCTATATCTAGTGTTGTTTTGGGCTTTCTCAGATATAGTTTTTAGTTAATATTTATAGTGTAGTTATCATTTGTCTTTCACAGAAAGAGAGAAATAGTAATATAGCAAAACGTGCAGCAAAATAAGATTAACAAATACATGAAATAGTTGAACTTGGCCAAATATCCAATTTGAACATAGTAACAGAAGTTATCCTTTTTGAGAGATAGTTTAAACCCATTTTTGCATTTTTTGCAGATACCAAAACTATTAGAGTGAAATTGTAATAAACAAAGATGTTAATCGCAAACCGCTTTTCAAATATGTTAGCATGGCAACATTGTCAACCGAGTACTAATAGAAGTTTTTTTTCTTCTGAGTGATGATGTTTACCTATTTTGGGGGCATTTTTGTCAAAAATATTATATTTAAAACCTAAAGATACAGCAAAATAGAATCTACAAATTTTATTTCTCTCTATGTTCTCTTATTAGCAATTCAAATTAAAGGACTAATTCCTAATTAATTTGCCACTAGGATTAATAACAAATAAGCGAACATAACTAATTGCAATAAGAGCCAATCTATATTAAAATTATAGCTTTCACTAGGGAGAGATTCCGGCTCTTAGGAGCATCTTGTTATTTTTCAAATCGATAAAAACAGATATTCTGATATTTTAATTTTTTAATTTTTTAATTTATGTTTGGAGTAAAGTTCAACTAAACCTATCGAGGATACCACAGTTGTAATGAAAGCTTACATGTACTTCATCCTAAACAGATTTAATTACATACCTGGTCCAGTTATTTTCAAGGATAATAATTCTCCGATGTAAACCGTCGTTGATAATTTGTCTGTTCCTTTGTAAATTTCAATCGTAATCCCTGGTCTGTTCGAAGGTGTGAAATCTTTATGGATATAAGTTGGTTTTGTTGACCTTGAAAATAACCCGATAAATTAAATGTTATCTACCAAAAAAGTGAAGGTTAACTCATATTTCTCTAATTTTTGCGCTATTTTCACATTTCTTGACCGGTGTGAGAAAAAATATTTCTCCTCTCTACCAGACTCTAGTGAAAAATCTGTTCTCGGCAAATGATTAGTCGAATCTTAATTGTGACGTTAAATTTTCTTGGTTTCTTCTGAATTTCCTATTGTGACGTCATGAAAATCGTTTATTGTATTTTAGTATCTATATATATATATATATATATATATATATATATGTAAAGAGAGGGAGGATGACTTTTATATGAAAGTATCCTAGAATATGTCCTGAGATATGTCTTAGGACATTATTGAGGACGTGTCTGAGGCATATTTTTTTCAATTAAATAAATGTGTTATGATGGTCATAGGACCATCGTAGTTAGGACTGTCCTAAGACAGCTTTGTTTAACATCCTAAGACAGGTCTCAGACACATCCTAAATAATGTCCTAAGACATATCTTAGGACATATTCTAGGATACTTTCATTGAGCTGGATTCTTTGTTTATAAAACCAGGAGATGTGACATGATTGCCAATGAGACAACTACATGTACGTTAGAGATTAAATGAGGTGGATGTGATTCATTATTCAAACTTTAAAAAAAACTATTCATATTTGGCTTCCTAATCCGGTTGATGACCAGAGAACCAGACGAAAATTATTTCAAAACCAAATTCAATGAAGAATGTAATCGGTTTATATATGTTCCAGACCATATGAGTATTTGGACCGTACGCGTACGGTCCGGACCGTAAACGTATACTCGTATGGTCTGACCATACGCGTACGGTCAGACCATATGAGTATACGCGTATGGTCCAGTGCGAGCTGATTATACATTTTATTGGATCATATGGGTTTTTAAACAAACATTTATCACAATCTTTATTTTAAGTTTTACAAATTTTTATTATTACAATTAGATGGATGAAATGAACAAACGAATAATTGAAATTAATTATTTGTTTAATTGTACATCTGAATCCTATGTTGGTACTCTCGCCAAGGTGACACAAGTTACGTTTTATATTTACATTTTCATGTTTGCAGTTCATGCATGTTCCTTTGCATTTGCATTTTTTTTTTATAAAGTTGCTAAATAGTCTACAACAATTCTCCTCCCATATTATGTTTACTTTGATATCTTCAATTTCAGTGATCATAATTCAATTAATGTTTTACAGATCGACATGCTAAATACAAGAGATTAACAGATTCTAAATTACAATTTATAGCGTGAATTTAAAAAAAAGTTAAAATATAAAGTTTTTATTTCAATTAAAATTAAACTATTTTATTTTAATTTGAGAGTTAAGTTATGTTGATCTGTTAAATGCATTTGTATCTAATAAACTTGACTACGCGTACGGTCCGTATGAGTATTTCGAAAAAGTACACATACATGTACGGTCAAGACCGTACGCGTACGGTCCAATTACTCATACGGTCTGGAACATATATAGTATAACGTTATATCATTAAATAGTCATGCAATTTTATTAGTTGGTTATTATTTACAAGTCAGTAAACTGTATCCCTCACGAGAATCCAAATATGCAATTTTAATGTAGAAACCTTATTCACAATACATGCCCAAAACTGATCTAAATCCGATAAACAAATGCATACAAGCAGAATTAAACTCAAACGAGATATCAATTGTTGTTTGTAGTGGAATTCTTCACAACTTTACTGTATTGAATTTTTTCACTATTTACCTTTGGGCATTGCATACGACATGTCCTCGTGGCTTAAAATTTGTTATTTACTCGTCCTGTGTACAGATAACGTACTTTGAGATCCTGGGGTTGAAGTCATAAAACTTTGCTCAGTGCTCGGAGCACAAAAATCATGCTCGAAACATGAACCAGCATTTTGATTGGTTGATTTTGGAGTACGAGTACAAAAAAACTGACTCGAAAGTTTTATGACTCCAAGGCCAGTACTCTCAGCAACTTTAAGCTTTTACTTTGGTGATAAAACTTTGTACTGCTCTTCAGTGTTGATGTGAACTTCATTTTTTAAAAATAAATAAGGCCGTTAGTTTTCTCGTTTGAATTGTTTTACATTGTTACTCCGGGGCCTTTTATAGCTGACTATGCGGTATGAACTTTGCTCATTGTTGAAGGCCATACGGTGACCTATATTTATTAATTTCTGTGTCATTTTGATCTCTTGTGGAGTGGTGTCTCATTGGCAATCATACCACATCTTCTTTTTTTTTTTTTTTATATATAAAGCTTATGACGCGGAATACAAATCAATGAAGAAGCAAATCATACATTGTTTTTCTTAAAAAAAATTAAGAATGATTTTGAATCTTAAAGACCAAACGGTTATTTTTATGAAATGTTAGTGTAAAAATCAGATGCAAGTTATGACCAAAATAAAGGAAACATGAATGAATAATTCACGAATAAAAAATAACCAAAAATAACAGAGGAACTCCGTAGCGAAAACTTCATGATGTACATTATCATCTTTGAATTGCGCGTATATCTTCGTGTACTTACATTGAATCAGATTGCAAGCGACATTGTCAATAAATCAGACTACTTACTTATAAATACATACAAAACTTAAGAATGTTGAATATAATAATTTACACGGTGTGCTAGTGACCTAATACGATATATATTGGATCAGTAAATTCCATATGGGATGAAAGCGAAGTTCTAATCCCCGTTTTCAGTTGTTCATCATCAATTTCTTCGTCCGTTGAAACCTTTAAGATTTTTCCTCAACACTATACATGTGTTGTTCTAATAAAGGGACGTAACACAACTACTAATCGTATATTGAAATGAGCCCCGCATACTAAATATCCTAATATGCATTATCGCTATTTTACGAAAAATTCCATTTAATTCATTACTGACTGATTATTTCCATTAGCCCCAGTCCCACTAGACCACGATCACACCACGCTCACCGCGATCTAAAATAAATTTAGATTGTGGTGAGGTCGCGGTATAAGCGACATGAAATTGTTAATTTTCGTTGCTTTCACGATGCTACTACGTTCTCACCGCGCTTATTCTGCGACCTCACTACGCTTATCAAGATCTTTCTACACTCTTCACGTTCTCACTACGACCGTACCACGAATTATCCGATTGCAACACGATCTTACTGCGATTATAACACGTTCTTACCACGATTATACTACGTTCATACCGCGATCTTACTACGTTCTCAGCAATAACGTCAACAGTAACATTGTCTTCCATATCAATACAGTTCAATTCCTTCGATTTCTGATTAAAACGTAGATTTCTCGGAAACAATACAGTTATGCCACCAAAATCTACTAGAACACGTGGGCGTGGTGGTAGGGGTTGATGTAGAGACAGAGGGAGCAAAGTAACGAATCCTGATCAAGCAGAGATCTCGGACCGACCAATCCAACATAAATTACAACCTATTGCTAGTCCATAAAGCTCAAATTTTAGTGAACGATAGCAGAGATGACACAGATGTGTCAATAGATATAGGAAGATGTGGTATGTGTGCCAATGAGACAACCTTCCATCCAAGTAACAGTTTATAAAAGTAAACCATTATAGGCCAATGTACGGCCTTCAACACGGAGCCTTGGCTCAACTCGAACAGCACGCTATAAAGGGCCCCAAAAAATACTAGTATAAAACCATTTAAACGGGAAAACCAACGATAATAAATATAAATAATCGATATAAAAACGAGAAGCATGGTTGAGTCGTTACTTAGGGCAAATGGATAATTACATTCAGACACAAAATCTAGGGAGCTTTTTTTATGTGAAAATGACAATGAGAACGATGGTCGTAGTGTGCACGTAGTCAGGTCGTAAGGAGAGCGTGATGAGGATGACAAGGGCGTGCTAGAATCGTACTACGAACGTTGACAGCGTGGTATAGTCGTAGTGGAAGCGTAGTTGGGTCGCGGTGACAACGTTATGGTCGTATTGAGGTCGTGATAACGTCACTGTGAAATCGTAGCGCAATCTCTAAGAATAGAATCACGTTTTCGCTACGCTTTCGCTACGCTCTCGCTACGATTGTACAGCGACCTTTGTGATCTTACTACGATCTTAGTGCGCTCTCACTACGCTTCTACTATGACCTGCTTTCGCCACGACCGCACCAAGAATGTTTTGAACATGTTCAAAGTTGGCCACGCTCTTCACGATCTTGAAGACCTCACCACGACCGTGATACGACCTAACTGCGATCTACACGATCGTACTACGATTATCAAAATTTTCATTTTTTTCACAGCTCGTAGTGCGATCGTGGCCCAGTGGTACTGCGGTATTTCATAGCACAGTAGAGTCATATGAAAAGTAATCGCTAGAAACTAAGGGCGCACGATCCCTTTGTCAATAAATTTGACAACGTCTTCATAGGTAAAATAGCGATTAACAGATTATCATTTGTCATATCAAAACCGTTCCAGCTCAAGCGAGAAAATAAATCTCGTTGAGATGACCAATGATAATCTATAAATACACATGTTTTCCACGCGGTTATGAAATGTATATGAGATAAGAAAGACTTACCCTATAAAAAATGGAACAGCTGTAGCTCTTGCAACGTATCCACCAGTTTTGCACTCCAATTCATAATAATATGGATGACCGGCAACAACCATTGCATTCGTCTCATTTTTGTCATAAATCACATGTATTTTTTTAAACATGTTCTGAAAGGGAAAAAAATAAGATCATTTTGTACAAATAAAACAAACGAATTAAGGGAAGCCATGTCTTCAAGAATATTAATTGGTGAGGAATTAAATTATGTACCAATAAGATATTCGCAGTTTATTATATAAAAATAAGCATAGACCAAGACTCGTCAGGATTAACTTTGATATGCAAAAATATTTATGTCACATATAGAACAGGATTTGTTGATCCTTTTTGAGAACCGGAGTTCAAGCCGAGTGAGGTTTGTGATGCTCAAAAATTGGTCTTTCGGTTGAATATGACTTTGTTCTTATATTTGTCTTCTTGTGAATACAATTTAGCCATAATGGTTTTTTTTTCATTAGCCTTTTGAATTTCGATTGCCTCTTTGGTATTTGTTCTCTTCTAATTACATTTCGATTACACCTTATATATATAAGAATGTCGGATTTTGATTGGTTGGTAGCCAGTGTATTTTTCGCATATTCTAAAACAATCTCAGTTCAAACAAATGTGCATGTTTTTCACCACTGCCTTTGAATTTGCCTCAAATTACCCTCTATGACGTGGTACATCATGTATTTACCATTTTGTATATTCCTTTTATTCCATTGCAAGACTTTTCCCGTCAATATGAGTCGACGTTACATAAAGACAGCTCTAACAGGTATAAGTACATACTTTTCTGCATTGGCTAGAGGTATAGGGGGAGGGTTGAGATCTCACAAACATGTTTAAACCCGCCGCATTTTTGCGCCTGTCCCAAGTCAGGAGACTCTGGCCTTTGTTAGACTTATATTATTTTAATTTTAGTTTCTTGTGTACAATTTGGAAATAAGTATGGCGTTCATTATCACTGAACTAGTATATATTTGTTAAGGGGCCAGCTGAAGGACGACTCCGGGTGCGGGAATTTCTCGCTACATTGAAGACCTGTTGGTGACCTTCTGCTGTTGTTTTTTTCTATGGTCGGGTTGTTGTCTCTTTGACACATTCCCCATTTCCATTTTCAATTTTATGTATACCTCCCGTGGTATTCTAATGGTCTCTATAAAATTATTCATACATATGTTTATGGATAACAGCTAGGTGTAATTCAACAGATATATTAAGTGGTGGAGGAGTAATTGTGAAAAATACGAGTCTTGGTACCAAGTTTTCCTTGCCTAATGGCTCGGGAAATTTCACAGTCCCCTGACTTGTATTGTTTGCAAATAACTCTGCATAGCATGACATATCTGTTCATAATTTACCACTGAAAATTCATTATTTTTTAGAACAAAAACCGAAATATACATTATCTTTGTTCATTCCAAACCAATATTTTTCCGCTTAAAAGAACATATAATTTATTATTAGTACTGTACACATGCACTCTGTTGCATCTGCAAAATAAAGATTTGGAGACTTGACAATAGAAAAAATTAATTTTAGTTAAACTTACTTTCCACTGACAGGTTCCATCAAAAATATGACACATTGTTCCATTTCCAAAATCAATCACAATTGATTTTATCTCTATGGTGTTACCAGAAATGTTTTGAACTTGTCCATTTGAGCAACCTAATATACAATAATACATGTGTGTCATTGTATTCGTTACATTGGTATCTAAAATTATTGTTTAATCTTTAAGACTGGTGTTTAATACTTCGTAACTTTCTTATGTTACTTCCTTTGCTTTTCACATAAAATTCCGCATAAACCTACTGTACACTCAATTTTATTTGTATGAGTGTATTTTCTTTTCGAAATAGTTTCAGTTATCAAAATAACATTATCATCAAATAAACAGGAAAATTTAGTAAAAAAACAATGTCGATCGATTTAAAGAAAAAAGAGGCGAATGATACATATATGGATACTCAAAATTCAGAGGACGAGGAAAAAACCTGACATCAACGTTAACATACCATATAAAAAAAATAATACCAAACGAAAAAACGACAAATTTAGATTTCTAAAGAAGAATCGAAAGATACCAAAGGGATACTTAAAGTCATAAGTTGAAAACGAACTGACAATGCTATGACATAAACAAAAAACAACCAAAAGACAAACAACAGTTCGCATAACGCAACATAGAAAACTAAAGAATAAGCAACCCCACAACAAAAACTAGGGTGATCTTCGCTGCTCTAAGAGGGTAAGCAGTAATTCAGTTGACACATTCGTTGATAAAAAAATGCGTTGTTATAGAACAATTTATGACAGATAATCAGTCAGATAGAGGCCGGTATTTTTTTAAATTACGCAATTATTATGCAAGGAGATTGGGTGTAATCGGTAATGACATAAGACAAACAAAAAATTGATCGTAAATATAGAGGTGAGAATAAATTTTAAACAATAATCACATTTGTATAGATGTATACTAGTCAACAAATGAAACGATACAAGGCAATGTATTTTCTATATATAATAAAATTGAGTACACTGTATAGAGGTGAATAATTGCCCGGATGGTCTTATTTTTATACAGAGTCTTATTTTCTCGCCAAAACCACTTAATTAAATATGATCTGCTTAATATTATGAATGCCTTTGCATATATTTGAATATTTCATTCTCATCTTCGAAATTAAGTGCCGCGCGACTTTTCTCATCATTTTCCGCAAAATAAATATTACTCCTGAGTTCAATAACTTAGTATTATGTAATTTTCTAGTTTGGTCAAGTTCTTCTAATCATATACATGTACATTTGCTTTGTAAGTGATTTCATTGGATGATATAACAGTGTTTTCAAACTTGTGTATCGTTTCTTTGGTGGACTATATACATATCAACCTTATATTTGCAAAATTGCAAAATGTCTTGACTAAGCATGATTTTTTTTTTATAAAAAAGATACAATAGATCTGTCAACTTCAATAAAAAGATAGAAATTAAAATATACATGGCTATACATGGAATATATTGTCTCCGTTAAGGTTCATTCCAGTTTTTTTTCCATAATACTAATAAAACCCATCATTTTTTTTAATCAAACAGCTGGTGAAGAAATCAGTAAAACTATAACAAAATATTTGACTACCATCATATTCTTTCTTTTCTTATTGTTAATTTTCCATTATTACTTGATAGTGATGTTCTGATAATAACTTCTTATGGAGTGTACATGTATATTATATATTAGTTGGCTCATTATACGCGTAGTTGCACTAACTTCTAGGATCACATTTACACGAACAAAGAGACAACTCTCCATCCAAGAAACAGTTTATAAAAGTAAACCATTATAGGTCAAGGTACGGCCTTCAAGACGGAGTCTTGGCTCACACCGAATATCAACCTATAAAGGGCCCCCAAAATAACAAGTGTTAAACCATTCAAACGGGAAAACCAACGGTCAAATCTATTTAAAAAACAAGAATCGAGTTAAACACGTATGAACTTCATAAACAGACGACAACTACTGTACATCAGATCATGTTTTGACGTTGTTGTATGAAGTCAACACTAAATCATTGGTATTTAACTGCAGGGATCGAGACATCATGGGTCGAGATAAGAAGGTTAGTCCTTCACTTGACACGGTAATGCTTCAGGTACTGTATTTGTACTTGTGATTTTGATATTTGCCGCCCCGTTATTATAGAAGTTAAGTAATGTTAACGCAATGCTAGGATTCTAATTGTTTGTTCCTCTTCACTTATTGAATTTTCAAAAAAAGCGGTAGAGTTATTATACAAATATAAATACTAGTTATTGCACCCGCACCTATTGTGTGTGCCGGTCTTAACTCAGAAATCGCTATTAAATTAGTGATAGTCTGATTTCCTTCCGTTAAGTGTTTTGTTACTTTTGGGAATTTTGAGCTGAATGAATCCAGATCATTAAAAGTCTCTGTCTAACACTTTGAACTCTACTTTAGTTTTAGCCTGACAATATCATTATATAACTAGACAAGTTAAGTTAACTGTCAATTAGTGTAAGTCTAGGTTTGGTTATAAAAACTTCTTCGTTGCAAAGTTGCTTTCAGATTGACATTCGTAAACAAAACATCGCCTTTTAATCATTATTATCGTTGACAAACGTGTGTCGTTCTTTACACCAATAATTATTTTTTACATATTTACATTAAAACAAATGTATGTCATGTGCCCAAATTAATGGTGCATTCGTCAAAATCGTTTTCATTAAAAGGTAAAATAATAGGCATGACATGTGTAATGAACATAAATACTCACTAAATTCCAAAGGAGGAGGAGGTGAAGTAGGGGTTATAAGTGTTGAAACGTTTGTTGCTGTTTCAACTATTGTTGAAAAGTAAAGCTGAAATAAAAAAAACAATTATGTATGACAATTTTTGCATTTGAATATTGAAGCACGTAATGATTATTTTCCAGACATTTACAATTCCGCTTCTGCATGGTGTCAATATACAGATTACAAAAAGCTTACGCTTCCGGAGCACCTGATATTGTGTTCCGTGTACTATATTTGATATTGTTTGTCTATTTGTCTTTTTCTTTTTTAGCCATGACTTTGTCATTTTATTTCGATTTATGAGTTTGAATGTGCCGCTGCTATCTTTCATCCCTCTTTTATCAGAGGGTTTAAGCATGATTGAAGATATACAAGTGTTGATTCTCTTTGGATACTTGTCTTAGCGTCGTACCTTTTTTTGGATGAAATTCTTCAGATATTGGTTTAAAGAAAATACATATTAGCCTAATGTTGTATACGTGCACTGATTGGTTAAATATTTCTCAGTGTGTTTGAATTTATTTGATAGCCTTTTGGTCATGACTGTTTGTCTCTAATATTTAATTAACTGTGCATTTGTATTCAGATATCGCAGATCAAATTTATTCGTTCTTTGTGTAATCATACGTTTTTTGATTGAGTTAAGTCTGCTAATTGATATTTTATCGTATGTTTTTATATGTTGTGATGTTATGCTATTGTTTCAGAAAAAGGGAGAAGGTTTGGGCCCATTAAAACGTTTAATCCCGCTGCAAATGTTTGCACCTGTCCTAAGTCAGGAATCTGATGTACAGTAGTTGTCGTTTGTTTATGTAATATATACGTGTTTCTCGTTTCTCGTTTTGTTTATATAGATTAGACCGTTGGTTTTCCCGTTTGAATGGTTTTACACTAGTAATTTTGGGGCCCTTTATAGCTTGTTGTTCGGTGTGAGCCAAGGCTCCGTGTTGAAGGCCGTACTTTAACCTATAATGGTTTAATTTTTAAATTGTTATTTGGATGGAGAGTTGTCTCATTGGCACTCACACCACATCTTCCTATATCTACTTATAAATTTGAAGAAGATATTTTGAAAAAAATAAATCTTGGTTTAACGAGACTATGATCCCGACATTAGAATATAATATATAGAAGCCTCTTGCAACCATACTCTTGTAAATGTACACGACTTTTTTGTTTCACATGACATAAAGTGATTTGCTCATTGTTGCAGGACTTTTGTACTTTTATTGAAACTTACCAATGATAGAATACAAACTACTGCTGCTACTGCCATTATTCCGACGAACTGTGTGTGTAACTACCTGAAATAATAATAAATTTAAAAAGTCGTTACAAATTACTAAAGTTGGAGTATAACTGTTCATAAAAGAACGTAATTTTTTAAGGATTTTTTTCATCTATAAAATTAGCAAATATTAGAATTTAAGGAGTTGAAGAACAGTGTACCTAACTAGAAATAAAACTATTCATTCTGGCAGATCCTGTCATTTTTAAAGACAAAAAAAAATCTGTACTTTTTCTGGGGATTTAAAAGTACTCGGCCACGTGCATTCTGTGATTTAGCTTGATGTACAATGTATATCTATGTATTTGCTTCGATCTGAAACACTACTGTCTAAGGTAAGGAGAGGGCTGGGATCCCGCAACCCTGTTACATTATGTATGTATAATGTGTGTGCCTGTCCCAAGCCAGGAGCTTGTAATTCAGTGTTTTGGTTTTTTTTTGCTTTGTTAAATATTTGTTTTTCGTTCAATTTTTTACATCAAATAGACCGTTATTTTTCTCGTTTGAATTGTTTAACATTTGTGATTTCAGGGCTTGTAAACAGCAGTTGGACTAAGCCGACTTTTTTTGCTGGATGTTAGTTGGAATTCTTAGACCATTCGACCACCGAACCCCCGTCCTAATTCCATTTTTAATGTATGCAGATATTAACTAAGGTTTGAAAACATGTTACAGGCTAGACAAAAACATGATATTTGGACGTTTTGATCTATAGTATATTTATCATCAGTTTAATAAATTGAGAAAATACTTTGGTCTAATGGTAGGTTTTTCTTTTTTGTATTTTCCGAAAATTATAGATACCAAGATATCGTTTTGTTAGAAAATCCAGTTACGTAATGCAAGATAAAATCACATCAGTGCGTTGTGAAGTTTTTGATACCATTATAGAAATATACACTAGACTCCTCCCATTCGAAAGTAAAAACCATGCTAAAGAGAACGTCCTATACAAGTGCGCAAACACTTTCTGCCGGAATTGGGGCGTTGCCTCGCTTAGATAACGTGTCTCGCTTTTGGCATATACATGGATGTCTGTCCTTATTCAAGATGTATTTTCCTTTGGAAATTGTTGGAAACCCAACATTCAGCTTGGTTGACCCACATTGTAAAACTAACTATTAGGTTTATTGAAAATGTATTGAACTATTTTCTACTGAACATTTGGCAAACTACAGCAATAAATCATACTGCGTAACAATAAGTTAAATAAAAAAGTCACTTAAGATAATGAAGATCACAAATTTAGTTTGCACGGAACTTGTTTCGAGTAGCTTCCCGAATAAAATATTCGAAAGGTCAAATATATAAAAAGATGCAAAGCAGTAACAAAAGTATTCCAAATCATTGTTTCTTTTGGTGGTTAATGCAACCAATTGGCGGAAACCCTATGGATTCGTACATTTTAAATTAAACTCCAAATCAGTATTAAAATAAAGAAAAGAAGATGTGGAATGATTGCCACTGAGACAACTCTCTACAAGAGACTAAAAAAAACATAAAATAATAATTTAATGTCACCGTACGGTCTTCAACAATGAGTAAAACACATACCGCATAGACAGCTATAATAGGCTTAAATAAAAATTGTAAAATAATTCTTACGAGAAAACTAATGACCTGATTCATGTTCGAAATAATCAATGAAAAACAAATATGATCATGATGATATACAGCAACAAAATAACGACAACCACTGAATTAGACTTGGGACAGGCACATATAGACTGGGCGGGGTTAACCTAGTTTGTTGGCAACATACACTCGCCTTAATTTGGACAGTGATTTAGCGACATAAAATAAGAACAAACTATGCGAAAAACAATGTACGAAAAATAAAATTAGAGAAACAGCAAAATACGACAAACACTTAATACATGCTCCTAGCATTGGACAAACACACAAATAATGTGGCGTTATGTACCTAGTTTAAAGGCGCCCTATCCTCCGTTTAACAGAGACAGTTGTGTAAGTGTACACCATAAGATCAAACTATAAAATCTGCTGAAATGGGTTAGTAGTAGTATATTCTTAAGTTTATAAACTTAAGTTTAATGTCTAAATGTGTGCTGACTTTGTTCTTCAAGGAAATATTTTCTCTCCTTTCAAAGACAGGGATGGCGATATAACACACGGAAAGGGGCAATGTCCCTCTAAACCCTGCGAAGATCCAGAATCTTATACTATTAAATTTGTAGACCAACTTTTGATTAACCGGTTGGTCTCCGAGCCAAAGATCGACTGCAGTTTTATATACTATCAAATAGTAAGTGTATTTGATGTACTTAATAACTTCATATAGTAATTGTTTTAATAAGCGTAAAATAATTATTAGATCTCACATAAAATCCCCTAGCTGGTTTCTTACTGTCTATGATTTGTAAGCAGTCGAAAATGAATTTGTATTCAATTTGACGTTAATTTATGACACGTAAACTCGTACCACTTAAATACTCTCACTAATTATTACAACTTGCATCACTCGATCATACTCGTACTACTAAAAAAGGAGTAAAATTAACAAACGGGAAGAAATATATGTTTATTCATTAGATTGCTTCTTCTCTTAGTAAATTTCACTTTTCTCGGGTCTTCAGTGTCACACAGAGACCGAACTCGCACCGCTCGAAAAAAAAAATATTATAAACTTGCATCACTGAGGAAATGTTTTAAACTATATAAGAGTTATAGATCGTCTTCTCTGAATTTATATTGAATATTTTTAAATGACTCGTCTGTTTGACAAGAAAGGTCAAGCAAATACCTATTGAAAAAACAGCATCTTAAAAACATGTTTAAACCCGCCGTATTTCGGTCCCTCTCTCGATTCAGAAGCCTCTGGCCTTTGTTAGTCTTGTACAATTTTTAATTATAGTTTCTTGTGTATAATTTGGAGTGTCGTATGACGTCCATTACATGTATCACTGAACTAGTATTCGGATTTATTTAGGTGACAGTGGCGGGCGCCTACGGTTAAGGGAGTTTCTCATTGGTGGTCTTCGGCTGTTGTCTGCCCTATTGTCGGGTTGCTGTGTCTTTGACACATTTCGCATTGCAATTTTCAATTCTAATCAATGTTTTGTTTAAATATTGGTTTGACCGACAGAAAACATTTTGCGTGCATTGGACACAATTTATTTTATGAATTTCATTTAACAAATTTTCGTTCGTACATATCAATCCTCCTCACTTCGAATTCTATTTCTCTATGTTGCATAAAGATTTTTTACACTGAAAAAAAAAAAAAAAATGCAACGAAAAAAAAACCCGCCTCCCATTTCTTTAAAATTGATAATTTTCATCTTTGAATTAGTTATAATGGGCGCCAGTTTTCTTTTGTGTCAGGCAAATAGTTTTTCACAATAGTGTAAGAGAATGAGAGTTGATGAAACATACGGAATAATTTCGTCTAAAACTGCGTCTTTTTAATCAAATGTTAAAACAAATTTTAAGTATTTATTCATATGAAATATAAAAAAAAAACAAAAAAAAAACCCACAAATAATCAATTCAAGTAGTACTACATTTTTTCCTAAATATAGATATAAATATTAAGGTTTATGAGTTCTAAATAATTTGTAAGCAATACGTACCAACAAAATGCAAAACAAGTTATTCCTTTCACTCCAAAATATACGAATAGTTTGTCTGAAAAGGAAAGGTGCTTTAGGCATTTATACTAGAGATAAAAAAAGAGGCGGTTATCCTGGGTTGACTAATTAATAGTTTACCGGCACCAGTATCTCCCACCTTTATTCATGATAAAGGAAATTATTAAGATTCTTCAAATAATGGGAATCAAATTAAATTAACTTATTCAAAGGACTTTTTGACATTCGTTTATTTAGTTTACAAAGTTAATATTTATAGATAAAGTAAGAGACAGTGGCTAATACCTAATTGAGCCAACACTTTTATAATATCATCTTCAATCTAGACTTACAGTGAAACCAGGTGCTTTGGAATACTGTAACAAACAAAATAAAAAAAAGACAAAGCGTTACGGTTACATAGTTTAGTGTTTTTTTTGTGTGGCGATAGCTGTTTAAAGAAAACACGAATATAACATAATTCAACCTCCCTCCCCCAAAAATATAATTAAATACCCAAACACACAATTATGTAGAAGTCATCCTTCGGTGAGTATATATCGGGATGTTTTTAATTCAACAAACACACCGTAATTACGATAAATATCAGTAATATTAGAAAAAGAACGCTACCGATGAAATTTGCTTTGATGCAGCAGTTTTGTGGGGAATTAGATATGTTAAATATTCCAAGTACTGGGATAACCAAATATACAGTCAAGTTGTAATAAAATCCGGAACACAAAATAAGATCGAATCAAGTGCTTTAAGAATGTTGAAATTTCAAAACATAATTTATCCGAAAATAAAAGTCGGAAACAAATAATGTCACACCTATCTTAATCGAACACTTGCAGTAAACTGAGTACGCTCTGTCAATTAATATAAATATACCACCACTATCATAGGCCAGCAATAATTTATACCTCTACTGTCCTATATCATTAAATTAGAGAGAAACATTAAAGCAAAAACCAAGTCCCCATGTAGTCTTTGAATATCCTAATGTTTAAAACCGAGCATGTAATATTTGAAGGATGATTACAATAAGGTTAGTATGAAAAAGAGACATGAACTACGTGTAGTTGTAATGTTATAAAGCATTATGTATGTTAAGATTAATCTGAAAAAGAAACTCGAACTTAGTATTAATTTTATTACAAGTTTCTCAGACAGAATATCAGACTTATGTTTTTCCCATATTTGTTACGCAATATTTTACAGTCTTTGTACGTGTACTTATTAAGAATCCATCGATCAAAACTGAAAAGTTTATTCAAATACTAGATAATAGAGTCGGGATAGGTTGGGTGTTTATTTTAAAAAGTTGAAATTTGTTTGTATTCAAATACCTAGTAACGTAATAGGCTTCTTAATGAGATAAAAATGTGCTAATATTCCAAACAGAGCTGATAAAATCACCAAGTTTATCATTCATGGTGTGATTAGCTTAATATCAATAAGTCGAACAAATATTGTCCACCCTAACGTCTTTAATAGATATTGACCGTGAACAGAATTAAAAGAAGAACTTCATTATTACTAAAGAAAAAAGAATGAATCGTGGAACCTTAAATTATAACTCTATTTCGTTTTCACATATGAAGTAACCCGTCTGAGATTAAAGTTTGAAATTTGAAACACGTGATACACTTTGTATCTCAGTACATTTTACAGTACACATTTAAAATTTCAACTTGAACAGGTTGTTATAATTTGGACATTAAAGTACAGAACCGAACCTTGTGATGTCGCTTTAATGTCATAAACACGTCGCACTTTGTATATTGGAGCTATAACTCTAATATGTGTTTCTGCCTCTTTAGTAATTCTTTTAGTGTGTCAAAACGTTGAAACAAGCACAACTCTTACATTGTATGCAGTGGCGGATCCAGAATTTTTCATAAGCGCGTACCCCGCCACTGACTGCCTAAAAGGGGGGGAGGGGCGTTCCAGTCATGCTTCAATGATTCCCTATATAATCATAGGGGGCTGAAAAAGCTCTAAATCCGACTCTTGTAGGAAGTGCTACTAAAAATTGCACACAATCAACAACTGACGCCTATACAATTATTGCATGTGCTATCATGATCGAATGTTTCATTTAACAGTGAATTAAATTCTCCTTTTTGAATGTCTTTCAACCGCATAGCAAAAGAACGGGTTCTTATGAGACATTCATGTAAATTAAATGTTTAATATTTTTAAAACAAGTCCAAACGGTTTATAATTATGCACGGAAAAGCTTTTAAGTTTCTTTTTTGCCGATTTAATTTATTTCAAGTTTTTGGAGTTGTTGGAGACCGAAACATAACCTTTTGTTTAGTATTTTGCGATATTTTACTTATTCAAGATGGGTAATAATACACATTCCGTCATATTGTGGAAACAGTATAAACGGAAGTTTATGGTGTCACATAATCATTGTTAGAGGTTATCAGTTTGGATAATGCCTTCTTCCGATAAACATTTATTAAAATTTTAATATAAATAGATGATAGTTTTACTAATTCCATGTCGTCAACTTGTTGACTTTAAATGACTTCTGAGATAAAATAGATAAATTTGAAAGTAAATACATGACCGACAATTCAAAATTTGATTTATAAATAGGTGAACAAATCAGAACTTCCATTTTGATTAATTCATGCCCATAGGAGGATCTCCATAATTGTAATTTATCAAAATGGGAAAAAGAAGGATTTGATAGTATTCAACGCATTGATATTTTAGCTTGGTTTTACATGTATATAAAATCATAACTGAAAATATTTCATAAACATCACGCGACAAAATATAAACAACGGATTTTTTTTTGAATATTTGTACAATAAACAGAATAAATGTTTATCTTCGAAGCGTTTATGTTAAGGATTGGCGGAAGTGTTTTCCTTACATAGAAAATGAATCGGAACAAATACAAATAGTACGGTTTAATTTGAAAAGATAGAAAACGAATCCCTTTTTTTCGTTAAATATTAAAAAAAAAAGCAGAAAGAAGTGGACAATTGTAAACGTTTGATTTCAATTAGTAGTTTGTTGCGGTAGCTTAATTATTGATATAATCTTATTTTACATTGAGGTTCTGAAAAAGGAAATCACAAATTCACCAACATTCCAACTGACTCCATTTTCAGAAAACGAAATCTGTAACAAACATTTTCAAGATTCAAAGTTTTTATTATCCTCAGACACAACAGTGTACAAGAGGTCACTATATATTCATACATAAATAGACGATATATCTATACAGTAATTACAATACAATTATGATAAGCATGTATATATAATATACGACAACAGGAGCTAACACACAATAAACAATCATGCACGTGATTCTCGTGACACATTCATGTGTATATACAGTCAGTCTCTATCATTTGGATTTAACACAATGTCATGATTATGTAAGTTTTTACATATGTATTCAAAAGTGAATAATTATAGATATTTGATAATGTTTTTTAAGAATCTACAAATATTACGATATAATTTTACATTGCAATATGACAGCATTCCAATCATTTTGATCTCTGATGGATTTGCCAAGCAGAGCCAAATGCAATGAAAGTCCTAACTATGTATTGGCTTCCGAAGCTACACAAAACCCCTTACAAATATAGATTTATTTCGTCTTCAAGCCATTGTTCAACCACTAAATTGTCTATTCTTCTTACCAGCACACTTGGTACAATTAAAAACCTTATAATAAATTGTTCAAATAAGGCCTTCGAAAATAGTGGAATAAATTACTTTTGGAGTGTCAAGAACTCGTTGGAAGTACTTGATAAATTGCATGCTTATATTAGTGATTTTGAATCTGTTCAAAGTTTTGATTTTCTACCCTGTATACCACATTGCCTCAAATTCTCATTAAGAAAAAATTCACACACCTAATTAAATGGGCATTCAAAAAATCAGAATGTGAATATATATGTTCAAACTCTTTTAGGTCATTTTTTGATAGCAATAAACAAAAAAACTATGTTAATTGGACATGCTTTGATACTATATATGCCCTTGAATTTTTACTAGATAACATTTTTGTTCGCTTTGGTGATTCCGTATATCGTCAGATTATCGGAATTCCAATGGGGACTAATTGTGCACGACTTATTGCGGACCTCTTTTTGTATTGTTATGAGTAACAATTTATGACAAAAATAAGCAAAGACCCATCAAAACAACATCTGATAAACAAATTTAATAATACTTTTAGATATTTGGATGATATTTTGGCTCTCAATAATGACGACTTCAGTATGTATATTAATGAAATGTATCCTGCTGAACTTACTTTAAATAAAGCTAATACTAACAATGACCACTGCCCTTTCCTCGATCTTGATATCTATATCAATAACGGAAAGCTGAATACTAAAATTTATGATAAAAGGGATGATTTTTCATTTCCTATCGTTAATTATCCGTTTTTAGATGGTGACGTTCCCTTGTCACCATCTTACGGTGTTTATATATCTCAACTTGTACGATTCGCTCGTGTATATATGTAACAATGTTTTAGATTTTAACGAGAGAAATTTATGTATTACTGAAAAATTATTACACCAGGGTTTTTCGATATCACAAACTAGTCAAAACATTTACTAAATTTTATCATCGGTATAAAGACATCATTCGTAAATATAGCTCAACATGCAGACTTTTTATACTTTCAGGTATTTCACATCCATTTTTTTATGAAAATATTCTTTATAAAGCACAAATGTGTCAGTATTCACCTCAGAAACTTACAAAAACTTTGAATATACTTATTAAGAAGGGATATAATTACGATACTGTTGTCAAGTCATTAAAGATTGCATATTTTGGCGTTAATATTGAGTCACTGATAAGGTCTTTGTGTCGGAACTAAACACATGTATTCTAAAAACAGTTGTTGGCATGACACGGGTTATGTTCTTCTCATATATGTTATGATGGTATGATACTAAACCCCTAACGGGAAGGATTGTGCCTGATGTTCATATGATGAAATCATAATCTTTCAGTCAGTTTAATTGAAGTCTGGAGCTGGCATGTCAGTTAACTGCTAGTAGTCTGTTGTTATTTATGTATTATTGTCATTTTGTTTATTTTCTTTGGTTACATCTTCTGACATCAGACTCGGACTTCTCTTGAACTGAATTTTAATGTGCGTATTGTTATGCGTTTACTTTTCTACATTGGTTAGAGGTATAGGGGGAGGGTTGAGATCTCACAAACATGTTTAACCCCGCCGCATTTTTGCGCCTGTCCCAAGTCAGGAGCCTCTGGCCTTTGTTAGTCTTGTATTATTTTAATTTTAGTTTCTTGTGTACAATTTGGAAATTAGTATGGCGTTCATTATCACTGAACTAGTATATATTTGTTTAGGGGCCAGCTAGCTGAAGGACGCCTCCGGGTGCGGGAATTTCTCGCTATATTGAAGACCTGTTGGTGACCTTCTGCTGTTGTTTTTTATTTGGTCGGGTTGTTATCTCTTTGACACATTCCCCATTTCCATTCTCAATTTTATTACTCTTGTTTTAACTTAATTACATGACTTGCATCTTGTTTTAATATTTCTACTCATAGAATCATATTCAAAACAGTGTGGTCCTGGCCATTGATAGACGACCTAAATTATCCCATTGACTGGGACAGATTAGGTGAACGTTTGTCGGTAACAATCACTGCTCACTATGTACTTGTTAAAACACTGAATCTGTGGGGTCACCAAAGGTTCTCAACACCTAAATAAAGCAATTCGAAAAACTAGTCCGGAATAATACGATGTGTTGATTTATATCAATAATATAAATCAAAACATAAAGGTTATTCCTGAATAATTTTTCGAATAATTTTATCATTAAAGGCGTGAAGAACCTTTGGTGACCCCACAGTTTAAATTCTATAATAAGTAAGAAGTGAGCAATGGTCGTTACCGACAAACGTTCACCTAATCTGTCCCAGTCAATGGGATAATCTAGGTCGTCAATCAATGGACAGGACCACACTGTTTTGAATATGATTCTATTTGCAAATTTGACCTTGTTTTCAATCTAGATTTTATGTTAAACAATGATGGTGATAACCAATTCCAATTTCATTGGATAAACTTGATTTAGCACACTTGTGTTCTTTTGTTTATTCTATAAAAGAGGTGTACAAGACACAAGAGTCCATCAGGGATTTTCAAATTCATAGATAGAAAATAAACTGACAACGCCATCGGTAAAAAATAAAACAAAGACAAACAGACAAATGATAATACACAAGACACATTTAAAAACTAAAGACTAAGCAACACGAACCACACCAAAAACTGGGGTTGAACTTAGGTGCTCCGGAAAGGTAAGCAGATCCGGCTACACATGTGTCATATTAAATGGGGTTAACTTCTTCTTTGAATACTCAATGTAAGATGTAATCAATTTCTTATTTTTCTCGATCATTAGACGTAAAATGACTCATAAAAGGTCAAGTCAGAGAATAATCGCTAATATATACATATATATATATATATATATGCTTCTATTACAAATCAACGGCACATTTCAGGTGCCTTAAAACACATTTATAAACGGAACAATCATATAAAAGCAGCCGAAGACTAACATAAAACTCTAGTAAAACCAAACACATACAAAAGCAAACAATAGTCTGTAAAACTTAACACAGAAACTATAAGAAAATGCAACAAGCATCAAACATAAACCCGGGGTTTAACTCGGGCAAGTGATACAGCTTGTGTCACTTTAATCTGTAATACCACCATTGATTTAGTACCTTTGATTTCTCCTATTTGTATTCGCTATTTTTTGCGCTTTTTAAAAAAATTGTGCAGAATTAACTTTTTTTCAAATAAAGAAGTGTTATCTCCAGTGCTATAGACAAAATTTCACATGATATGTCACTGCATATATTAAGAAAACAACTATTTCTGGAAATTAACCAATCAATTTTTAACCTCGTTTTTATCTGTGTACAAGATTTAATAACCATGCAACATCAAATTTCTAAATCATTCCATAGAAACACCAAATAAAACCACTGCGGTGCTTTGAAACACCCAATATATACGTTTATGAGCCAGACATTATTTAATGCAGTAAAATGTAGGATATCTGGTTCAAACAGCTGTCAAAATCAATGGAATGATATTCGACCCCTTTTCGTATGTAACCGGATGTGATTTTTAGCCCCGGGAAAGATATAATGGTACCCTTAGTAATTGTTCTAAAAAGAAATGTTCCGTGCAATATTTCGTCAAAGCATTTCGAAGGTCGTTCGGCTTTAGTAGATTTTTTCAACATCTTAGTTGTTAGCATTTATTTATTAAACAACATTTACATTACAAATACGTAATACGGATAACAATATGAAAAGACATTTGTCAATATTGTATGTTTTTTCTTCTATCTATGAATTAAAATCCGATTGGACACAGTGTCATTTGAGCGCTAACATCAGTACACATGCTGTTACATACGTAAAAACACTGCCAAATGTACCTGAAATGAGAAAAGCTCTTAAAAATAACCTTTTCGAATTATACAAAAATGTTGAAATATATTGTAATCATAACCAAGTTCGAATTCAATTTGTTTGGTGATAGGAAGTAATCAAAGCCTTGACATTATGTTTGGTGAATACGATAAAGTTAATTTATTGCCTACATTACCGGATCATTTACACTGATTCCCTATCTTTTTTTTATGACAGGATTTGAATAATATCACCTGATCACGGGGGAACATATCAAATATTTATACACTTGGCTGTTATAAAAATAAATTAAAAATATTTCATCTCTTTTTTTTCAAATATTAGGAAGCAACATGTATATTATAACTTAATTTTAAGTACCATGTATTGACATACTAGTATTGCATTTCAACATCAATAATAAATTTGTGAAAAATGACATTCTAACAACATTTGAGATACCGAATATGTTAACAAAACATATCAATTGAAAGCGTGAAATTCTATTATGCATAGAAATACGTTGAATCTGTATTGTTTTCTTCTCTCTATTTTAGCGTTTGCAATCTAGATAAGCGAGAAGACTATTCTACCGACAGTAAGGTTAAAAGATAGCATTTGTAATCAATTAAAAAAGTGTGCTTAATATGTAACTATATATTTTCCCAAAAAAGAAGTTACATGGTAACACGAATTTTCTTTTCATGTTCGTTGCAATGAGATATGAATGAACTATCTTTATATATGATATTACTTTGAATGGGTAAATTAAATACCTGAACAGCCACTTGTGTCGATTCTTTTGTCAACTACAGTGAAAGAAGTGGACACAGATTCTTCTAGGTAACCATTCTCTGATTCTACGTCGGCATTTCTTTTTCTTCTACTGCTTACAGCTGGTCTGACATTAACGCATGGCTAGAGAAGAGAAAAAAACGCGAAACTTTAGACGAAAGAAATAAAAGATTAAATCTAATATTGCAACTCTAGGAATTGTACATTATATCTACAGAACACATTCTATAAACCGTACAACTGGTGTCACATTGTCGTAACTCTTGCATAATTATACCTCAATATACATGTACAGAGTAATACATATTGGAAAATAACAGTACTGTATTAAAATGTACTTTGGCCGTTTTGAAGACACAATAATGAAGAAGAGTGGAATTTAATAGGCATGACTTTGAAAGAAATAACAGCAATATAGGGATGAAAGATGAATAAATATTATTATAATGAATTTTTATACAAATTAGGACAAAACAATATAATATTCCCAATGTTTTTACAAAACAATTGCTTAATAGATCATACATGTATCTTTTGAATCAATATTATATTTAAATCATATCCCACTCTGTTCTGAATGCTATATTCGTTATTACATATTTGGATTTGACTACTAGGTGGAAAATAGTTTGAATGGATAATTTTGTAAATTTGACGCCAAGTGATGAGAAAAGCTTACCTGGCTCTGTTGGCCAGATAAGCTAAATATATTAAATTCCTATTCATATTTTACGGTAACTTACTTTGGAAGAGCATGTCATCCCTTTTGGACAAAACAAGGCAGAACATGTAACCACTACTGTGTTGGACTTCACAAAACGAAAACCATACATTGATATCGAAACAATATTAGGAATTGTTTTGTTATGAATCCAAGCATTATCGATCACAGCTGTATCCTTTGAAGAACAAGAGTCGCTGAAAGAAAAATAGTATGTATCTTTGTTACTGTACTTTACCGATTATTTTATATTGACAAATAAATGAAGGTAAATCAATCATATATGAAAATGCGCAAACACATATTGAAACTCTTTTTAAATTATAATATAATAACTTATTTTTTTTAAGACAGCTCATTAAAATCTCCGGTAAGTATAATATAAGAAGTCATCCCATAAGTACAAATTGTTAATATATTTCTTTTAAATATAATGAATATCAATGCATTTACTCACTTATTATTGGTATGGATCTTTCAGATAAACAAAGTCAAGGCATCACTCCCATTGTTTAACAATTGAGCCACCTTTTAAATTCCTGTACATTGATGTACCATATTACCATTTTCGCATTTTTAATGTTTATAACACTATTAGTCAATGAGCAAATCTTTAAACATCAAATCCTTTTGAATGCCAATGTAATTGTATTGATAACGCATACATAATAACTTACTTGGTCCACATAACGTAATCTGTATCCACAGATGATGACGCATTACAACTAATAGGTTCGATTGTATAATCAGCTAAAAAAGACAAACAAAAAGTTTTACGTTAATTATATTCACAGAAGATTGTACAACTTACTAAAAATGCATTTAATTTATAGTCTTTCATTTTCATTTATGTAAATTTTAAATCACAATAATGTGTTCAGTAGTTAATATTTGTTTACGATCGATTTTGCTAAAACATGTATTTGCCGATATTCATAACATATATGTACTTGATACAAGTTTAAACCATGTGGTAAAATGGGTCTCTGTGTATGTTGTTGGTTTGCTGTCTTTTGAACATACATGTATACCTAAACATTTTGGTCTTTACGAGATTGGTTAACCTAAGACTCGTTTTTATATATTAGACCGTTGGTTTTCCCGTTTGAAAGGTTTTGCGCTAGTATTTTTTTGGGGCCCTTTATAACTTGCTGTTCGGTGTGAGCAAAGGCTCCGTGTTGAAAACCGTACTTTGACTCTATAATTGATTACATTAATAAATTGTGACTTGGATCGATAGTTTTTTTCACTGACACTCATACCATATCTTCGAATATCTTCTGACATCAGACTCGGACTTCTCTTGAACTGAATTTTTATGTGCGTATTGTTATGCGTTTACTTTTCTGTATTGACTAGAGGTATAGGGGGAGGGTTGAGATCTCATAAACATGTTTAACCCCGCCGCAATTTTGCGCCTGTCCTAAGTCAGGAGCCTCTGCCCTTTGTTAGTCTTGTATTATTTTTAATTTTAGTTTCTTGTGTACAATTTGGAGTTTAGTATGGCGTTCATTATCACTGAACTAGTATATATATTTGTAGAGGGGTCAGCTGAAGGACGCCTCCGGGTGCGGGAATTTCTCGCTGCATTGAAGACCTGTTGGTGACCTTCTGCTGTTGTCTTCTCAGTGGTCGGGTTGTTGTCTCTTTGACACATTCCCCATTTCCATTCTCAATTTTATTTTAAATATAAGAACACATGACACATCATAGAAAACAAAAGTATACGGAACACGAACCCCAGTTTTCTCTGGGGTGGTCTCAGGTGCTCCGGTAGGGTAAGCAGATTCTGCTCCACATGAGGCACCCGCCGTGTTTATCATATTATTATAAACACGGTAATAAGTCTAATTCGGTATCTTGCAATCATATAATCTATTTTTGTGTCAGCATTTACCATGTGCTATACAATATGTTACCTGGTCCAGTTATTTTTAACAACAATGGATCGCCAATGTGAACTGATGTTGCCGGGGTTCCTTTTTTGTCTGTAATGACCAGCTTGATGGTTTTGGTTGGTTCAGTTGGTTTCTTGATTTCCTGCTTAAAATCTGTTGGTGCTGGACTTTAAGTAAACATTAAAAAATATGGTGTAATGTGTATTTTTTTTTTACATTTGATCTGTTATTAAATCCATGCATGACACTATTAAACATTAATCAACACCAAATAAAGAAAACATACATAAATGATATCCTGAAGTGTGTATACAGTCACCAACCAACACACCAGTGCGTATGGCGTGTATAAAATACAGTCTTAAAATATTGTGAGTAAATTTTACCGGCAAGGACCATACATTATCAAAAAATATTTATATTAAAAAAAAAAACATTTTTAATTATTTAAAAAAAAAGACGGGTAAGTAACTACAACAGGCAAACAAAAGCATTTCCAAGGATACCAGAAATGTTGCTTTGAAACATTCTATTTACAAAACACTAACAGAGCTGTTACATAGCCTTCAAGGCGACTTTAGATAAACCTAGGTTTTTGTTGGGTTTTTGTTACTCTTTTAAGTTTTTTTTGTAGTGTTTTGTTGAATTTCATCATTGTTTTTGCATTTTAACTTCGAATATTTCTTTCTCCTTTTTACTCAACTTGTTAAAAGTTTAAAATGTAATAACTTGAATCTAATAAATGACACAAAGATTAACTTTTATGATACTTTTTTTCTTACATTTTTATCTGCATGCTGGTGTTTGCGGATGCTACAAAGGCACCGGCGGATTTACATTCCAGTTGATAAAAATGTGCATTCTTTCCACCAGCTATATTTGAACTGTTTTCGCCCTTCACATGAAGTACATTAAGTTTTGTCTTATTCTAATAAAATAGAAAAAAGATATTTGATAAAAATATGCATATCGTAGCAGCAGAACTCGTTTTATTAGTTATTTTTGGTTCTGAACTAGCTTTAAGTAACTGTGAATACTCTAATATTTGAATTAAGTGTCTTTTTCGTTGTTGGGATGTACAATGTATTATAGCACTGCCTCGTCCGTACTTTTTTAGCTGCATTTCCTCGATCTGATGAGTTAAAGTTTTTCAACTGTTCTTTATGTCACCCTAACGGTGGTCGGGTGACATATTGTTATGTTTCATTCTTTTTTTTTTTTTTATTATTCCACACTTTTTGTCCATGCAAATTCTCGGAATCGTATGGACCAATTTTAATGGGACTAAACAATAATGTTAACCACCATTGCCAGAGGTGCAGTGAGAATTGGCACTTCCAAGATGGCCACTGTTACCACGGAAACAATAAAAGAGTGAAAAAATGGGCTTTTAGTTTTTAGTGCATAATTTGAGTATGCCTGAACTTTGCATCATCAAATTTTAACACATCATAGCTGTATATTATATACATATTTGGATGAATTTAGGAATCCTCAGATTTACTATGTTATCATGGAAACTGATAAAACATATCATTTTTTTTTTTAATTTTTGAAAAGTGTATGAAACTTTACAGAACAGTTGACTGGCAAATCTAGATGTGGCATATTACTTTAGAATTTCCAAAATGGTTGCCACTTAGTGGCAATGGGGGAAGGGTGATGCTTGTAATGGCAATTCTAGTTATAGTTTGATCTCATGTTGTACTGTTACATTGGATGACTTTGTCCTTGGATACATGCAGGTAAATTGATAAACTGGTCACAGATACCAGGACTAAGTTTTATATATATACGCCAGTAGCGCGTTTCGTCTACAAAAGACTCATCAGTGACGCTCGAATCCCAAAAAGTTTTAAAAACTTTAGGCATTTTAAGGCATTGGCCACAAGGTTGATATTTTGAAATTATGTTCCTACATTGTATCAACGTATATAAAGATACGGGAACTTAAAGCTTATATCCACATAATATGGACTCTGGTCGATATTTGTCTTATTGGCAGTCATATCACATCCCTTTATGATTTGAAAATTGTTTAAATTGGTTAACGTAAGATTATTTTTGAATTAAATATTATATTTTCAGACTTCCTTTCACTCACCCAAAGGACTTTCGACATCCCAAAATGAAACAGTTTTCATATGCACTAGTGTTTTTCTTTTGCTGAACCACTGACTTTTTATTTAATGCCTTATTAAAATGATAAATCGTATTTTCATAACAAGTTCAATATATATCGGAAGAAAAGTATCTTACGCTCGTGGTGTAGTTGTGTAATGTTTATTGGTCGTTAAGGTTATAATCAAGTAGAATCTTAGTATACCAATGTATGGTTTACGCTCGAGAAAGAGTTACGCAGATTTAGACTTTTGGCGGGGAAATTAGTGGCAGGGTCGGAAGTTATAGGGGTGATCGTAAAGGACTCTCTATGCTCCGTAAGGGTAACATTTAGAGAACACCCCTATCAAAGAAATAGTATAGTCGCCCTGGGGTATATAAGAGATTGAGAAACGGCACTCGAGGCTGTCGGTTGGCTGTCGATGAGCTGTTTTCCTTCAACTAGCGTACGTCGGATATACTAAGTGCTACAAGAGCCTTGATATTCAGAGGACACTTTGTACTGGGTACAAAGTGGACGTACATGTTGACAGGATTGACATAGCAGACTGTCCCACACGGAGGACAGGCTGTACCAGCCCGCACTGTCTGGTAGTGACAGGTTGTCCCACTCGGAGGACAAGTTGTTCCAGCCCGCACTGTCTGGTAGTGACAGGTTGTCCCACTCGGAGGACAAGTTGTATCAAACCTCTCTGTTTTGTATTGACAGACTGTCCCATTCGGAGGACAAGCTGTACCAGCTATACTGTCTATAAGTGACACATCGTCCCATCTTGAGGACAGGCTGGTTTATTGGATTATATTTGTATATATAATTGTTTTATTGTGCATTGTTACTTTATTTCGACAAAGAGTCAGTGTGTATATTTTAGTTCATTGTGCACAATTTGGATAGTTGTAGTTTTTAGCATTACCATATTGTTTGTGGACAGTATTGACTGGAACGGACGTTTGGGATATTAACGCCTGGTTACATGTTACATATTTGGTGGCTAGCGGTTGGGATTCAAGTTGTCTATCAAATACTATTTGATTGATTGATCGTTATTTAATTTATTGTCAGTTAACATCAATGTTTACTTAAAAGATTTAAGTGAATCAACCGTGAGGTAAAGTCGTAAGTCACGGCTGAGTTGAAACACAAGTGTATTATTTAATGAAAATTGTTTCATTTTGTTTGCATTGTATTGTAATAAATATCTTGAATATTGACGATCAGATTGCTGAAATTAGTAGGCAAATACAGTCGCTTAGTGAAAGCACAATACAACATGGACAAGGTTTTATATCATCTACACCTAAAGATCAGGGTGTACGTCCGATGGTTGTTGAAAATAAAGATCGGTATGTTCATCCTAAGCCGGAATTAACAATAAATCAAAGTACTGCTCATACTGTTTGCTCTGATTCGAATGATGTTAAAATCAAACCATCAAAATATGATGGCAATACTTCTTGGATCGACTACTTAGCACACTTTGAGATGTGTAACCTAGAAAATATGTGGTCTGAATACCAGAAAGGTTTGTACTTGGCCGTGTCACTGATTGGCCAGGCTCAAGCAGTCCTTGCTGATTTACCAAAGGAAAAGAGACTAATATTTTCAGACCTAGTTAATGCACTTGAGGAACGCTTTGCTCCTTCAAGTCAAACTGAACTACACCGGGTTCAATTTAAGGAATGTTGTCAAAAAGCAAGTGACACTTTGCCGGGGTTAGGTCAGTCAGTTCGAAGACTTTCTAATCTGGCATACCCGACTGCTCCGTTCGAATTAAAGGACACGCTCGCCAACGAACAATTTATAGATGCGTTAGTAGACTCTGAAATGAGATTGAGAATTAAACAGTCTCGTCCAAAAGGTCTTAACGATGCTATACGGTTGGCAGTTGAGCTTGAAGCCTATAACACGGCAGAGAGCAAAACACTGAACAGTATGGGTCATTTACGACATACTACTATTGACGAACGGACAGAAGCACATACTAGTCCTGACACCGCTATTTCTATGGGACAAATGACGACATGGATGCAGACGATTGAGAATAATTTACTGGCCATAACAAGAGAGATTCAGGATTTAAAGTCCCAAAGAAAGTTCCAACAAAAGGGGAAGATAACTAACACACAAAGTAAAGGGAAAGGGTGTGGTCCCTGTTTTAGTTGTGGAGAAATAGGGCACTTTGCAAGAAATTGTCCCACTAATAATCAGAAGCAAAGTACTCTGGAAACTGATAACAACGGAACATATACGGACGGTACAGTCAAGACACTGAAGTCTGAAATTAAGCCTTCAAACAATGACGAAGGCGCTGTTGTTGTTTCAGCATCAGAAAATGTAGGAATGTTTGTTGAGTTAAACATTCAAGGTGTACCAGTCAAGTTTGTGGTGGATACTGGAGCTACACTAACGTTAGTTTCTAAAAGAGTATACGATTCAATTCCTGACTTGTGTAGGCCACATTTGAGTGAAACTAGGTCACAGATAAAGTCCGTCAGTGACAAGTATTTAAGCCTTAAGGGAAAGGGTAGTTTTACACTTGATTTTGGTAAAGAGAAGTTTATATCAGAGGCCGTTGTAACTGACCTACAAGTCGATGGTATTCTAGGTTTGGACTTTATGAAGAAAAATAAGTGTCTGATTGACTTGTCTGCTAACGTATTACACATCGATAACGTTAAGGTCCCCCTATGTGTTCAAGGTACCCAAAGTAGAAATGCTGATTTTCAGAGAAAACCATGTCGGTTAACATCAGACAGACAGTCAAAAATGGACCGTGATTGTTCTAAGAGAGAACAAAGTCAGGTAAACATAGTTACAAGTCAGATGCCGGACAAAAGTGAAGACTTGACTTTAAACGACTTACAATCGAATGACTCGGACCTTACACTTGTTAAGCGGTGGTTGACAGAGGGTCAAAGGCCACAGTACAATGAGGTATCAAGTAAGGGATATTCTCTAAGGTCATTATGAAGTCAGTTTGGTTGCTTAGAGGTCCATGGTGATGTAGTAGTTAGACGCCACATGGACTGTGAACTTAACGTTGTGAAATTTCAAGCGGTAATTCCAATGTCTGAGCGTAAGCAAGTTTTACAATGTTGTCATGAGACAGAATGTGCAGGTCACCTAGGTATACATAAAAATTTAGAGAAAATACGTCAGTCTTTCTATTGGCCTAGTTTGCAATTAATCCGACGTTAGGATGTATGTTGCTGGTTGCAATCTGTGTACTGGGAGAAAACGCCCAATGAAAAGGAAACGTGTCTCGTGGAGATAGTAAGAGACCAACTTGTATGGCTGATAATGTAAATAAGTAGGGATGTCAAAAGATCTGAAATGTAATACTCGGATACTCGGTCATGATACTCGAGTACTCGCGAGTACTCGGATGAATCTTCATTGTCTATTGAAAAGTTAAGATTTTAGGTGGGATGCAGTGTTTTTGTTATCACCTTTCTTTTAAAATCATATTAACGAAAGTCAAACGTACTACACACATAGCTTGCTCCTCTGGTTTTTTTTTTTTTGTGTCAATTACACATGAATTACCGACCGCCGTTTTAACAATAACCTCTATCAAGATAGCAAGTATTGTGTGTGTACGTGTTCATGAACCTAATAAATTCAAAAATATTTGCCTAAAATGTCCGACAAAGAAGACAATATACGTATCATCTGTTCCTTAGGAGTTGGTATTTTTTATAATACGAATTGTCCATTTATTTGTCAACAAATTCCTTGTACTTTTTCTGTGTTTTGTTTTTTTGCACTATTGTTGGTCTGATTTTCTTTTTTTTAGCCACAACGTTGTCAGTTTATTTTCGACTTTTGAATTTGAATGTCGCTCTCGTACTTTCGCCTATCTTTAAATTATAAATTAAACAATAATACTTAAGTTTCAAAATACAGAGTAATTAGATTAATTTAAATGTAAATCTCATACCAATCAAGTTAACATAGAAGTCTTGATTAACTAACGGTTAGTTTTTACGGCTTGTGATGAGTTAATTATTAATCCATAAAAGTTGATTCGTGTACAAACACTGTTAAAAATGTCTCTCATCAGTTGCATAGAATTCATAGCAGGTCACTTTGACTTTGATTTTGTTCTAATTTAGAAATATGATATGGTCAACAAATTCAGACGAAGACTGTTTAACTTTCTATTTTTTATTACAAGTAGAAACATGAAAACATTCCCTCGGAAACAAATAGAAGTCTTAGGCTAAATATGTGTATGTTGATAATTGATCATTTAGTATTACGAAGGGGATCCTCCCTCCGCCCGAATCCCGATTCCCTCCGCCTGAATCCCCGTTCCCTCACTCCGGATCTGTCCGGACCACTCCGGAATATTCCGGACCCAGGTGAATCCCGATTCCCTCACTCCGGAATATTCCGGACCACTCCGGAATATTCCGGACCTGGACGTGAATCCCGATTCCCTTACTCCGGAATATTCCGGACTGGTACGGAATATTCCGGAGTCACCTTGGCTCCGGACTCCGACCACTCCGGAATATTCCGGACTCACTTACCATGCCCAATTTTGAAATTGCAATCCAGTCCGGAATATTCCGGAGCACATTTTTATGGCCTTTTTGTGTTTCAGGAGAACGTTTAAATCAAAATCAAGTAAACATTCGTAAAAATAACAGATTGAAGTCCTTCTCAGTGCTTGAAATTAAAATTCAGTTTAATAATGAGTTCGTGCAGTGACAAATAGGTGTAGTTTTTTCATAAGAGTTATACGTTAAATATGGTTCCAATAGCTTGTTTCTGTGATGATATATATAAAAAGTAACACGAATAAGAAAGAGATAAATGAAAGAGAGATGAATATTTGGTATTCAAATCAAATATATCTTTCTTGTATTTGTATACTTCAAATGCCCTTTAATGGGTCAGTACATTTATCACGAAACACTTTCTTCACTTATTTCACATTTAATATAAATTCTTTGTGGAGTATAGAGGTCGTCATGATTATGGAAATTAAACTTGGAACATCAGGTTGGTCAAAGATTAAAATTAAACATTTCGTGGTTCCTTTTGTTTCTGGTACAAAAATGATGTCTGAATTTTTTTTTACTTTTTTTAAATCGCAAAATAATTCTGGGATCGGTTTTACTTCAGAAATGTCTCTCTTTCAAATAAGGGTGTCGTAAATGTCCACTATGAAACAAAACATGAATCTGACTCATTGTTGAGGGCCTTGCGACAACATACAGAGGATAACATTTAGTCATTGGCAATCTTACAACATCTTACATAATATATAACAAAGTTTAAACCATTGCCATGAAGATATAATTACAGTAGATGTATGTTTCATTATAACACGTTATTTTGATTGGCTACATTGCAATCTCGCGTTATTCCTTAATCAACTTCATAACACAATAAAATTTCTCATGCATAATGACACGCCGAGGTTCCACAATAAAGTGCACAAGTAAGTTAAATGAAAACTTGATAAAAACCGTGTTTTCATGATCCTAGCTAAAAGAAATGTAATTATAAGTATTGAATGCTTCATTTTGTAACTTCGTAAGGTTGTAATAGCGTTGACCGTGTGCACATTTTTTTAAATAGAGCACTTCCGCGCTTCGTACAAAATGTACTTCGTTCAACGCTTTTACATCCCGATGGAGTTACAAAAAGAAGCATTCAATTCTTAAATAATGGTTTTTAAAACCCGGTTAGAAAAAAACTAATTTGACAGAAAGCAACCGAACAAGGGTTCACATAAGCGCTGCACGTGTCTTTAGAGTCTCTGCATTATGATTTCACATTGATGTTGATTACAGAAACCTCAATGATTGTTATTATATAAACAAATGTAAACTAAAATTTTATGTGTTGCTCTCCTAGCTACAAAATGTATCCAAAATCAAAGATGTGGAACATAGGCCGTGTTCACATTGACCTAACTTTGGTGTTGTGTTCGTGTAACTCACACATAAACTAAACATAATTACGTTCCCATTGATAAAACTCAATGTTTACATGTAGTGTAAATCATGTTTTGTATACATGCAGTCGATAGTCGATGTAGGCCTTGTGTAGGTTAAGTGTACACAAAAATAAGCATTCAGAACTCTGATTTTCCCATGTATATTTAAAAAAAGAAGCAATTTTTATATAAAATTGATACTTATAACACTTATGAACAAAGTTATTTACAAAAATATTTTTCTATACTTGATATATTTATTTGTTATAAAAACACTTTACGTAGCCTTATTAACCCCATATCAAGACAGACAAGACTCATTCACCATTATTGCCGAACACATAATCCATTTGAAAAGGTCTTCCCGAATCGACTGGACGTACACACTGACAGAAATATTTGCCACTGGCCTTTACTCAAACAATGATTCACTCAAAAATGCATTACTGAAAAAGGGTGAGGTTTAGTATCTCAGATCCGTTAGATAGTAAGAAATAACAAAAACAAAAAACATCACCCCTTCCTTTTTTGCTAAATACTCATTGGAGAAAAAATATAATTTGAAACAAACAGAAAAGATAGAAATGTAGTGATCCTTAACATCGCAATTCTGTTTCTTTGTCTTTAAGCACGCTGATGCAGCCTATATTTTTAATGCGTAGTCGAGGCATCTTTAAACTTCTGCAAATCATCCAAAATGACTTTTTAAAGGAGCAACCACTTTACCTAAAAAAAGGGGGGGGGGGTCTTAGTCTGAATTTTTTCTCGCGCGAAAGTTAATATTCAATTTTGTTCGATGGTACCAATTCAATATTTAACACCATAATGTATGGGGAAACTTTGGAATCAGACTATATTTTCATTTTTATCATCTGTATGACCCGTTTTTTTTTAATCAAATTGTGGGAAAATCCATCCTCCCCCTTTTTTTTTAGGTCAAATGGTCGTTCCCTTACTGCTAGAAAAGTTGTTCGAAAATTTGAGTTCGGTTCTACGTAATGACATTTAAATGACATATAGTTTACAAGTGTGAACAAATCTTATGTACAGGTAACTAAACAAGGTGTATAGATTTGGACAAATCTTATGTGAAACTAGTGTAGATTACATTAAACCAAGTGTAAACATGCTTACTGTACACGGCGTTTGGTGTGAACACGGCCATATTCTATCATAAAAATCATTTGGTAATTAATGCAATTAGTGTCTCAGTTAACATTATTAATAACACCATATAGGAAAATCGCAGAACTCCTTTTGTCATATAAAACACTGTCACACCTCCAAACATACTATCCACACTAATCTGTGTCCACACTTGTTGTGTATGTAATATATATTTTGAACTTTACTGAACTGATATATTACACATGTCACTATAATAAAAATTACTTATTTACTGTTAACTGTTTTACCAATTCATATGAAGACATGGAAATGTATCCAAATAACCAATTATCTAATTGGTTACAATTTTACATGAACATTTGTGATTTTTCAACCTACATGTCTATGGAAGGAAAAGTCGTAAACGTATGCTCAACCCGCCACGATGGCGATTAGATATCACCTAACTTCATTCCATTTGATATTAATATATATTTCTTTTTGTTTGAAATTGGATTTTCGCCGTTTGCTATTTATAAGAATTCTATATAGATTGGAACTAGTAGTATAACAGTGGTCAATGTATCGTACATAAATATTTTGAGGCCTACGCATGAGGCATGAGAAATCTGAACAAATATTTATTATATAAGTTAACAGAGTTACACAAGGGAAATGATATGTTATGAGGAGCTACTTGTCCTATTTCTGTGTTTGTTTCGTTGGTACCGTAAATGATTGTAGAGTAAAGATTCCTATGAGCAAAATTTAAAGACGTTTGATGATCAGCTAAATAAAAGGACAATAAGAAGTTCCACTTTCCAAATTGTTTTGGTTCCTGTATTTTTGTTCCACACACAGACACATATAAAAAAAGACGATGTGGTATGATTGCCAATGAGACAACTGTCCACAAGAGACAAACATGACACAGAAATTAACAACTATAGGTCACCGTACGGCGCCCAACAATGAGCAAAGCCCATGCCGCATATGTTTTAAACCGAAGCAAATTATCTATTTTATTTATATTTTGATTAAAAACATTTTGGAATTACAAAACAAAACTATGTCCATGGCAGTTGATTAATTGGTTATTTTTTGCTTTCTATATTATGGCATATAATTCCGACATATTAAAAAAAAGTCGGACATGTGTATGTACCTGTATGGTTTTCAACTACTTCAAGTTTACTTTTTCTCGCCCTCACAAAAACAAAAGCAAACAAATCTTGATATAATAAAGTACAAGTTTTACAACAAAAAATTACGAAAAAAGTGTTACTATATTGAATCAAGTACTAAAATACTGAACATAGGATTAACATCCTTTGTTCATCCTGTCAGTCAAATGCGTTTTGTCAAAATATACTTGTTCACTGTTCGGTCTTTTAAAAACGTTATTTGTGCTGTATTTAGACACCTCTACCAAGAAATTTGTTTTGCATGCACATGTGTAAAACAAAATCCAAAGCAATATCATAGGTCCGAACGTTGTTTAAACTTGTATATACATGTATATCATATCTGTACAGCCTTCAAACCTATGAAGCATAAATAAATAATAGAAAAAATATCGTTAGTGCTATTTGATAAATAATGTAACATAAACGCGACAAACATGTTGCAAACAGAACCTTTTGCTGATTGCACTTCAATTTATTTATTATGACAGAATACGGTATTTTTCAGTTTTAATTCGCTTATAATTTTAAAATACTTCTAGTAAATGTAGGTTCAGTGAGAAATAATATAATAACACATGATATCTAGAATTCAAAACCATGCAGAAATACAATAGGCTGGTCCTCTATCTCTAATATACCGTACCGGGTATCTCAAATATCCTTTAAAGGACAGGGAACAAGTCTTTCAATGTAGGTATTTTGATTGGTTTAATCAAAATGCTTTGGTTAAAAAAGTACTGTCATATGTAGTTTTGCAATTGAACTTCGACAGAGCGACAGTATTTCTTTCATCCAGCAAAAAGAAGATTGGTAATGGAATATCGTCAACGAGAAAACAAAGATAGAATACGGTACTTATATTTTGGTTCTTCAAGTTGTTTTTGTTTTAACAGTTATAATTGATCAAAATAAAAAAAATATATTTTAATTTAAGATCATTTTCGTAAGAAATTTAAAACAAATAATAGTTTGACTTCGGGACAGATTTAAGAATAGCATTGTATGAAGTATGTAGAGTTCCCATTTTTAGGAAGGAGTCTCACTCTTGACTGAAACCCTTTTTCATCTTTTATTTGATGTTATAGAATAGAACGATTAAGTTTTCATCTTTGTTAAATTGAAATTACATCTAAGAGTCGATTTGATTAATGAGACGATTCCTATGACTTTCCGAATATACGATTGTTTGAAAAAGGCTAAAGGCACATACATGTCCTTAGTAAAAAAATCATGTCCTATAGTCCTAAAAGCTCTTTGAAAAAAGTCATAGGGGACTATGTTCCTATACATATATGTATTTTAGCTATCATTTACTTGAATTGATTATACCCTTTTGAGCCGTTTGTGACAGTTCTTATCTATAATAGATCACAATTCCAAAAACAGATCAGAGAGCCCTATCTATTTTTTGGTAAACGGACAGAAAGTCACAGGACAAAAAATCACCTAACAGTCACAGGACAAAAGTCACAAATAATCTGTTGACAATTGTTTGAATATGTAAGAGAATTATCTTGAAATGATTACTTTTTAATACATATATTCATAATAAAGTTTAGAAAATGTGTCATTATACTTGAAAAATTATTTAATTTATTTAAATTTATTAATGCAAAATTAAGTGCCAACTGAAGCCACTTTGACATTTTGTTTTTTTTTAAATATCATTTCATCATGTTTGATATGCTTTTGATAAATTTTGTTAATAAGTTGGTTTATTTACAATAGTTCAAGAAAAATACTAAAATATTTTTGTAGAAATAGGCGTTTTTTATTCAAAGAAAATATCAGAAAAAATGAATTGTGACTTTTTGTCCTGTGACTTTCTGCTTTACTTTCTAGTTTTTTTGGGTCCTCATTTAAGTTATAAGGGAACTTTTTCTAATTTTCGATTAAGTCTAAGATATAATTCATTCTAACGATTTGATTAATTATGTTATGTAACAATCATTTCATTAACTCTTTAACAAAATAAGTTTTGACATGGTTGTTATTTATTACTGTATATTGCAATTGACAAATATCCTCATTAATACTATTATCACATAGGTATTATTATGTAAGATTGTATAATGTCAGGTAAAGTCTGGTAACAAACAAAATTACACGGACACTGTGTAATCGAATTTAACATTTACCTGTAATCTTTCGAAAGAAATTATGTTTAGGTACGATCTTTTTTCCTTTTTATGAGAGATTTGGAGTATGAAAGCGGACACGTTTTTCTTCTTCTTCAAATACGTTCTTTGCCACTAAATTTATTTTTAAACGCCCTTCATAGTAAGGGCCGCATAGAATGCCATTTCTTTAAAGCTTACTAAATGGTATTGGTTTTGTACATCGTTAAAGGCCATACTGTGACATATATATATATATATCTCGTCTTTTGGTCGTTCGAATATTAAAGGAAGTATATTTTTTTGTGTTTTGCAAGTTTTAGATATGTAATATATTTATATGCATGCTTCTTTTTCTGTTCAACATCCAATCCAATTAAGGAAGTCTTTCTTTTTTACAAAATAGAGTAACCACTTAGTAACTGTTATGCCGTCCGATTCGAGGTGTCTGGAAAGTAGTACACTATAGTATAGAGCAATTCTACATATACAAGAAAGCCGGTAAATGTTTAAGTGGTCATGTTCCAGACCATATGAGTATTTGGACCGTACGCGTACGGTCCGGACCGTATACGTATACTCGTACGGTCCGACCATACGCGAACGATCGGACCGTATGAGTATACGCGTATGGTCCAGTACGAGCAAACAATAGTGTCATTTGATCATATGGGTTTAATCTAAACAAATACATATCACATTCTTTCTTTTTCGTTTTACAAATTAATATTACTTCAATAAGATAAATAAAATGAATTAACGAGTAATTGAAATCCAATATTTGTTTAATTGTATCTGAATCCTATTTTGGTACTCTCGCCCAAGGTGACACTTGCTACCACAAGTATAACGTACTATTATTTTTTATTTACACGTTTGCAGTTCATGCATGTTCCGTTGCATTTGCATTTTTGTAAAGTTGCTAAAATATTTTTAAAAATATCCTCCCACATTATGTTTATTTCCTATATCTTCGATTTCAGTGATCATGATTTAATTAATGTATTACAGATCGCATGCTAAATACACGAGATTAACGGAATTAATTAGCGTAAATTTTTAAGATAGTTAAAATATATTTTTTACTTCAATTACAATTAAGTTAAGTTATGTTGATCTGTTATACATGGTATATGCATTTGTATCTTATGAACTTGACCAACTTCTTATAATTAGCCAGACCGTACGCGTACGGTCCGACCGTATGCGTACGGTCCGACCGTATGAGAATTTTGAAAAAGTACGCATACGGTCCAGACCGTACGTGTACGGTCCAAATCCTCATACGGTCTGGAACAGTTATCTTATAACATGAAAATGAGAAAGAATATCGATTAACACGTATAAAAAATATACCGAAAAAATAACAAGGGCGTATCAAGAACCTTGAAGTCAGAAAGGGGGGGGGGGGTAATAGTAATATCAGAGACATATACTACAAATTGTATTATATGTCTCTGGTAATATTTTATTCATTATAAGAATTTAATTGATTACGCTATATTACAATAATTTCGTTAACTTTTTTAAATGGTCTTGTTTCTTTGAAATTGGTCTACTTAATATTTTAAATCACAGATGTCAGATCATCATTTCTATAGTTCTCTATCGTTATTTTTTCTAACATTTCACTTTATTCTTTTGTCAATTAATCTTTATTATAATTGTCCTAAGCATGTATGACACGACGTTTAGTAACCAACAATCACCTCTTTAATTTTTACAATATGCAATTGCGGTTTATTAATGATTATATATAAAAAAAAAAATGACAAACAAATCCTTTTTTTTTTGTGGAAAGAGGGTTGGGGCAGTATTTTTGTATAAAAGTTGTTGGTTTCCTTTGAAAATAGGATTGAAAAGAAAACACGACATTCAGTTAGAAAATCTTATTTTGAAAAATAGAAATTAAAATTTTTAAAAAGATCATACTTTTCATATCAACAAGTACATGTATATACATTTGTTGTTTTTAACATCAAATCTTTTAAAAAGAGGTGTCAATATTTACACATCAAACAATAAGTTGTCATAAATCACGCATGTTGAAGCTGGGATTAATTAACGGATAAAGCTAAGATGTCAAATCAAGCTGAGATTTATTTCCGGTTTAGATTTATAATCTTTTATTCGTCAGCAATACAGCTCATAGAATTATAAATATTACAAATATTCAATTACATCAGTGAAATATATTAACATTTAAACAATTAGTCAAAAATTCATATAAGTAAGTATACCCATAACAGTACAGCAGAGTATTTTAAACATAACACATTAAGCATTCCTAATGCCAGAAAAATTCCCTAAATTGTTAAGTTCCTTAACATTATGAAAAGATAGTAGTTGTATGAGTTCAAAATTTGAAGGTTTTCTCAAATAATATGGTTTGATAAATTTCTTTTGAAGTTCATTATTCTTTTCACATACTAAAATAAAATGATATTCATCTTCAATTACTTGTTTATCAAACATATTACAAAATCTCAGATGTCTCTCAATATTTTAAAATCGATCAGTATTATATTCAAACAGCTAGCAGATATGCGATGTTTACAAATAAATGGTTTATAAATATAATTAACAGCATGATCTTAATAACAAAATGTAACAGGCACGTGTCAGACGGTTCATCGATTTTCGGCATATCAAAGAAAAACGGACACGTGTCTAAATAATGTTGAATATCTTGTTTATTTATGATTATTTTCCGATACAATTTGAAATTTATGCATTTAATATCATATGTAAAAATAATACATATTACAGCACTCCTTCTAGTCCTTCAAGAGTGGCATTGTATAGTCCTTAGTGCACTCAGGAATCCTTCACCAAAGATTTAACATCTGAATGTCCTGAATAGGAGCACGTTTCCTATGACATTAATATGCAGAGAAGCATTTTGTGAAAGGTAATTATTTACAAAAATATATTTTGATTTATCATGAAATAGAAAAATATACATACAAAAACGTTATATGGTTATGTCATACTACTGATGTTACGCGACATTTCTCCTCGAACCATCGTCCCAGTCAGCAAAAACACAAAATAGCAAACACGCACTTGACCAAAAATAATTTGATAACAGCGACCTATGATAGATACTTGTTACAGTTTAAGAATACCGAAATATATTTTTTTTTATCTTGATGCCAATACAATCTTCAATTCATTGTCGGGTTAACAAGAACGAATTCACAGACCTTTGTTTCATATTGATTAAAAAAAGTATCTAGACTAAATATTGACTGATTTACATATATCTGTTTCAACTGAACCTAATACTGGTACAATAGAAAATGAGTTCCAAAACCGAAAGTCATTGAAATTTTCTGACGATCTTCCGTATCTTCCAAAAAAAATGGTAGGTAAAATACTTGAATGTAGGACAGAAAGTCACAGGACAAAAAGTCACAGACAAAAAGTCACGGACAAAAAGTCACAGGACAAAAAGTCACAATTCATTTTTTCTGATTATTTTCTTTGAATAAATTTTTTTTATTTTTACAAAATTATTTTTGTATTTTTCTTGAACTATTGTATATAAACCAACTTTGTTAACAAATTTTTTCAAAAACATATCTAAGATGATCAAATAATTGTTAAAAAAACAAAATGTCAAAGTGGCTTGGCACTTAAATGGCTTCATGGTGCCAAGAAATCTTTCTTTTGCATGATTAAAATTAAATAAATCTTCATTTTTCAAATATAATGACACACTTCCTAAACTTTAATATAAATATATGTATTAAAAAGTAAATATTTCAAGATATTTCTCTTATGTATTCAAACAATTGTGAACAGATTATTTGTGACTTTTTGTCCTGTGACTTTTTGTCCTACCAAATTTGTGACTTTATGTCCTGTGACTTTTTGTCCTGTGACTTTTTGTCCTGTGACTAAATACTTATGTCACATATTAAAGTGCATGTCGTAATGCTAAACCTTCAAATCACATTTTATTTGTTTGTTCAAAATAGGTGTTTGAGAAAAGGGAATTGCATGCATTGATTCATTCTTATTTATTGAGTGTACATTTTTATATTTCTAATTCAGCAGTGACAAAACCCTTTAAAGGTATCTAAAGGCGACTTGGCCAAAAATCCTGGCAGAATCCAGCCTACGGATCTGAAATGGAGTACTGGGTACGGCTCAACAGACCCTCATGCACATGATCCAAAGTTGTAGTGAGGACGGAACCTTTTTGGGAAAGCATGGCCTATATTTCATTTAATTTCATCCGTTTGTCTTTTGATTAAATCATGTTAATGATACGTAATATTCTTGTTTTTTTTTCTTCTTCAAATTTCCAATTGTTACGTCATAAAAAGGCTTTATATATAAAGTGATGGGGTAAGATTGCTAATGAGAAAACTCTTTACAAAACGCTAAAATTAAGAACAAAAGTTCAGCAATGATCAAAGCGTGTACCACTTATCAGCTATAATAAAAGGTCCATCAATGACAAATGTTAAACAATTTAATCGAGAAAAACTAATCAGAGTTATACACAAAACAATAAACCAAAAAGCAAATATGTGACTTAGCAAGTTAGCAACAAACGACACTGAACAACAGGTTCCTAACTTAGTTCATATCCATACATACAGAATGCGACGGTGTTAAACATGTTAGCGGGCGCCAAACTCTCCGCTTACCATGTTCATTATGTTGTTTCCACTAAAACTAGATGAAATTATATTTAATTACTTCCTTTTAACCAACAGTATGCTGCGATAATTGCATGTTCAATATCCCCCTACAAATTTATCAGTCATTACTGAAAATCATTAATAAAAAAGTAATAAATTTGATCCAGACCATGAGTATTTGGACAATACGCGTATGGTCCGGACCGTATGCGTATACTCGTGACCATATGAGTATTTGGAAAATACGCGTACGGTCCGGACCGTATGCGCCACTTATGCGTATACTTGTACGGTCTAGTTCAAGCTGGAACATATCTTTTATTGGATTTTAAAAATCAATTTTATTACAATTACATGAATAAGATGAATAAGTGAACATTGGATTTTAATTGAAATTAAGTATTTATTTAATTGTCTATATGAATCCTTATTTTTTTATTACTTAATTTATTTCCATAATAAAATTTTTGTTATCTTGATCTGTAATATATATTTTAGTCTAATCAGTGAACTTGGTTAAAATTAGCCAGACCGTAGGAGTATTTTGAAAAAGTACACACACGGTCCAGACCCCACGAGTATTTTGAAAAAAGTACACATACGGTTCATACCGTACGCGTACGGTCCAAATACTCATATGGTCCAGAACATACTAACATAAATTATAATATAGTAATTTATGTGTCATTTGGACTATTGTAAAGCGTTATCACTCCTACCACGTCTTTTTTTTTCACAATTTGATTAATTTGGAACTCTCTTTGTAGTTGAAAACAGCAATTTGTATTCTGAGAAATAAAACAATTTATTGTAGTTATTAATTTCTCAATGACAGGGTTTCATTATAAGGAATTGCTACTCGTTTGAAATTTGTCAACGTTCAGAATATTCATGACATAAAGTTGTCGTACTTTTCAAACATTTTACTGTGTACAAAGTTTCAAATAATTGTTCGATCCTTAAATATAACTGTCTTGTGTGGAGAAATATCGTTGCCTTGATGGCATCTAAATTTTTCGGTGGTTTCCTTTTTCTGGTGTTAAAACATGTCTGGACAATGGATGGACATCTCAATACGTTCTCTAACAGACCGTTAAAAGAAATCTGGACATATCCGTAGTGATTAAAATAACAATTCAATTGGTCACATTTGACCGGAGTCGAACTATTAATTCAGTTTTGATACTTTAACGTGCAGTGGCCAATATTTCATTCATTTTCAGGACGATCGAAGACGAAAAATATAACCGAATCCACCAAGATGATTGGTTTAAATCTAAATAAATGACAGACCGCAGAAAAACTGTGCGTTGATATGACCTGTACATATATATATAATCTTAATATTATAGTTTAATATAAATTATAAAATATACAACTTAAAAATAGTTAAAACGGGTTAATTTGAGCTGTATAGTCTTTGCTTGATTTAATTGTAAATTATTTTTTCTTCTGTTGTAAAACATGTTTTCGGGAAAAAGTAGCAAATGACTGATGGGTGCAGATTTGTACTGAAAAAAGATATGGTATTATTTTTTTAAAATCTGAAATATTCTTACCACAGTAATTGATAAGCGCAGGTGTTCAGATCACAATTAACGTTCATCCTGTTAAAATGTGTTATTCTTTGCTTGAATTAATTGTAAATCATTTTTTTTCTGTTATGAAACATTGTTTTCGGGAAATAGTAGCAAATAATGGGTGCAGATTTGAACGGAAAATAGATATGGTATTATTTAAAAAAAATCTAAAATATTCTTACCACAGTAATAATAAGCGCATGTGTTTAGATCACAATTAACGTTCATCCTGTTTATTGTGTAGACCCAGTTGAAACGTTGAGCAATGAATTATAGATGACATCATGAGTTTTATGGTTGTTTATGAACGGAAAGATCAGACTGATGGTCACCATGTCAGCTTGGCTCAAACCTTACGCATGTTCTTTTAGTGGACATTTTATTCTCCCCCCCAAAATAGTTGTTTAAACACCTTAAATCTAATAAGATAATAGTATTGCCACCTGCAACACATTTCAACCCAAATGTTTCACAGAACGCCTTATATAAAACAAATACATAAAAGAAAAGGATGACGACAATCAGTTTAAAATGTTTCAATATAAATAATTCTACAAACAATATATTAATGACGCTCGGTTTTGTTTATTATATTACTTTTGTCATAAAAGATGTCTTAAACATTTTTTATATAAAAATATAACATATGATCTTAAATGATGAATTAATTAGTAACAACCATACCTTAAAAAATAAAATGTACAAGTAGTTGAGTTGTACACCCTTTACTGTACTATATGTGTGAAATATTAAGGTAGGATTGATTAAAAATTGTTTTTGGCGCGTTTTCAAAAAATCAAGAACTTTACAATTTTAGTTAGGCCAAACATCACTTCAATGTTCGCTCATTTCATTTTCATCATATATCTATAATTATATCAATACAATACTAACATTACACACAAAAACATGAAAATCTACTACGGGAGGTAATAAATGTCGGGTAGGATCGATTTAAATTGTTTTTGGCTGACGTTCGAGTGATTTATAGTAAGAAACGATTCTTGCATGTAGGAGTGACCCTAACCAAACAACAAGACAACAAATACACCGAAAACGAGGCAAAAATGGGGGAAAAAAGTAAATTAACCTTGACGTCATAAATCGACGTCATTGGTGTTACCTTGGAAAATTTATATTCAGGTACATGGACGATAGTCCAAGCCTTATATTCACCTCTCGTAATTTTTGCAGCAATAAATAAAATATTTCATAAAAATTATTTCCTTTGTTTTTATCAAATGACATGGCGAAACATTTATAGCCATATAATGAAATAATTAAACTCTGGTTTGATTGGATTCAGATTGTGTGTATTAGCCTTTAATGACAACTTATGGTACTTATAATTTTAGTAAATCTCAATAGTGACAGAAGTTTTGAAGTATCCTGGTGAATTGAATTAACATTACTCTAGGTTCCGATGGATGAAAGTCCGGACATATCCGGATTATGGATTGAAATCCCAATAAGTTGATTCGGACCGACGAAAGAAGTGGTATAATGACTATTTCGTCGTTTTCTCTATCTCTGACCATGAACGAAAGTCCGGAAATATACGGATTACCTATGTATATCTCAATAAGTTTCTTCAGACCAGCGAAAGTAGTCCGGAGTAGTACAATAACAATTTTGCTAGATTTCCTTTCACTTCCAATAAATATTCAGATATGACCGGATCATGGGTGGAAATTTCAATTGATTTCTTCAGATCGATGAAAGAAGTCTGGAAATAATCAGAGTGGTAAACTACTAACACAATTTCGTTTGTTCCCCTTTGAATGAGGACGAAAGTCCAGACGTATACGTATTATAGGTGTAAATCTCAATAATTCCCTCCGACCGGATAAAGGAGTCCGGAAATATCCGGAGTGGTATAAAAGCAATTTTGCAGGTTTTTATTTGACCAAGATTAATGCCAAGACAAATACGAGTTTAAGAAAGAAATCTCAATAAGTGTACTTAGACTGCCTAAATATTCGGTCCTGAATATCGGAAGTGATATGATAATCATTTCGCAATATTCCCTATGACCTCCGTGGAATATCCGGACATAACTGCATTATGGGTGGTAATCTCAAGTTCCCTCAGACTGGTAAAAAAAGAGTGTAATTATACGGAGTGGTTATAGTAATAACTTTGTTGGTTTACCTTTTACCGGGTTTGAAAGTCCGGATATTTCCGGATTTTTTGTGAAAATCTCATTAAATTCCCTCAGACCGGTGGTACAAGTCCGGAAATATCCGGAGCGAAAAATTACAAAATTTGTTAATTTCCATTGGACCGGAGATAAAGGTCTGGACCAATCCAGATTATGCTTTATTGCCACTAAGTTCTTTTGCATACACTGGATAATTTTCATAAGTCTACATTTTCAATAAGGTCATAAAAAACAAATATGCCCCCCCCCCCAAAAAAAAAAAGAAGAGACCAAATACACCGAAAACAAGAAGAAAATAAAAATAAAATATATTAAGGTACATGGACGCTAGTCTAAGCCTTATAATCACCTCTCGTAATTTTTGCCGCAATAAATAAAATATTTTATCAAAAATAATTTCCTTTGTTTTTACCAAATGACATGGCGAAACATTTATAGCCATATAATAAAATAATTAAACTCTGGTTTGATTGGATTTAAATTTGGTGTATTAGCCTTTAATGGCAACTTATGGTAGTAGTAAATCTCAATAGTGACAGAAGCTTTGAAGTATCCTGGTGAATTGAATTAACATTACTCTAAGTTCCGATGGATGAAAGTCCGGACATATCCGGATTATGGATTGAAATCCAAATAAGTTGATTCGGACCGACGAAAGAAGTGGTATAATGACTATTTCGTCGTTTTCTCTATCTTTGACCATGAACGAAAGTCCGGAAATATACGGATTACCTATGTATATCTCAATAAGTTCCTTCAGACTAGCGAAAGTAGTCCGGAGTAGTACAATAACAATTTTGCTAGATTTCCTTTCACTTCCAATAAATATTCAGATATGACCGGATCATGGGTGGACATTTCAATTGATTTCTTCAGATCGATGAAAGAAGTCTGGAAATAATCAGAGTGGTAAACTACTAACACAATGTCGTTTGTTCCCCTTTGATTGAGGACGAAAGTCCAGACGTATACGTATTATTGGTGGAAATCTCAATAATTCCCTCCGACCGGATAAAGAAGTCCGGAAATATCCGGAGTGGTATAAAAGCAATTTTGCAGGTTTTTATTTGACCAAGATTAATGCCAAGACAAATACGAGTTTAAGAAAGAAATCTCAATAAGCGTACTTAGACTGCCTAAACATTCGGTCCTGAATATCGGAAGTGATATGATAATCATTTCGCAATATTCCCTATGACCTCCGTTGAATATCCGGACATAACTGCATTATGGGTGGTAATCTCAAGTTCTCTCAGACTGGTAAAAAAAGAGTGTAATTATACGGAGTGGTTATAGTAATAACTTTGTTGGTTTACCTTTTACCGGGTTTGAAAGTCCGGATATTTCCGGATTTTTGTTGAAAATCTCATTAAATTCCCTCAGACCGGTGGTACAAGTCCGGAAATATCCGGAGCGAAAAATTACAATTTTTTTTAATTTACATTGGACCGGAGATAAAAGTCTGGACCAATCCAGATTATGCTTTATTGCCACTAAGTTCTTTTGCATACACTGGATAATTTTCATAAGTCTACATTTTCAATAAGGTCATAACAAACAAATATGCCCCCCCCCCCAAAAAAAAAAGAAGAGACCAAATACACCGAAAACAAGAAGAAAATAAAAATTAAATATATTAAGGTACATTGACGCTAGTCTAAGCCTTATAATCAACTCTCGTAATTTTTGCCGCAATAAATAAAATATTTTAACAAAAATAATTTCCTTTGTTTTTACCAAATGACATGGCGAATAATTTATAGCCATATAATAAAATAATTAAAATCTGGTTTTATTGGATTTAAATTTGGTGTATTAGCCTTTAATGACAACTTATAGTAGTAGTAAATCTCATAAGTGACAAAAGTTTTGAAATATCCTGATGAATTGAATTAACATTACTCTAGGTTCACATGGATGAAAGTCCGTACATATCCGAATTATGGATTCGAAACACGAAAAACCATCATAAAAGCCTAGAAAATCAACATAAAGGCAAATATCAATTATTTTCAATTCAATTCAATTCAATTCAATTCAATTCAATATTTTATTGGAAAGAGCACAATAGAGGCGTGATCCAAATTATAGTGAAAATCTTCCCCCAGCACCGCCCAGACATGCCATTGAGGTATATTATAGCTCAAACTAATGCTTAGGGTGTCTACTACATGCCTGAATCTTTATTTATACTGAAATATATGAACGTCAGCCAAGAAAATATTTAATCGACCCCTAACCCCAATTTGGATAGCTAGACGCCAATATTGACCATACCTAACCCGGATCTTTTGACCCTAGAGACCGAATTGAGCATGTCATTGGTCTATACAAGGTGTCATTTTTACCGTAAAGGCATCGGCTAACATTAACATGTGTTTTCCAACATAAATAGGTGCCTTATTAAGCGAGAAACACGAAAAACCATCATAAAAGCCAAGAAAACCAAGACAAAGGCAAATATATTATAGTGAAAATCTTCCCCCAGCACCGCCCAGACATGCCATTGAGATATATTATAGCTCAAACTAATGCTTAGGGTGTCTACTACATGCCTAAATCTTTATTTATACTGAAATATGTGAACGTAAGCCAAAAATGTATTTAATCGACCCCTACTCCCAATTTGGATAGCCAGACGCCAATATTGACCATACCTACCCCGGATCTTTTCACCCTAGAGACCAAACTGAGCATGTCATTGGTCTATACAAGGTGTCATTTTTACCGTAAAGTCCTTGTCTTACTTTAACTTGTGTTTTCCAACTTAAATAGGTGCCTCATTAAGCGGAAAACACGAAAAACCATCATAAAAGCCTAAAAAATCAACATAAAGGCAAATATCAATTATAGTGAAAATTATCCCCCAGCACCGCCCAGACATGCCGTTGAGGTATATTATAGCTCAAACTAATGCTTAGGGTGTCTACTACATGCCTGAATCTTTATTTATACTGAAATATGTGAACGTAAGCCAAGAAAATATTTAATCGACCCCTACCCCCAATTTGGATAGTCAGACGCCTATATTGACCATACCTACCCCGGATCTTTTCACCCTAGAGACAAAGCTGAGCATGTCATTGGTCGATACAAGGTGTCATTTTTACCGTAAAGTCCTTGTCTAACTTTAACATGTGTTTTCCAACATAAATAGGTGCCTCATTATGCGTAAAACACGAAAAACCATCAAAAAAGCCAAGAAAACCAACATAAAGGGAAATCTCAATTATAGTGAAAATCTTCCCTCAGCACCGCCCAGACATGCCATTGAGGTATATTATATTTCAAACTAATGCTAAGGGTTTCTACTATATGCCTGAATTTTTATTTATACTAAAATATGTGAACGTAAGCCAAGAAAATATTTAATCGACCCCTACCCCCAATTTGGATCGCCAGACGCCAATATTGACCATACCTACCCCGGATCTTTTCACCCTAGAGACAAAACTGAGCATGTCATTGGTCTAAACAAGGTGTCATTTTTACCGTAAAGGCCTTGTCTAACTTGAACGTGTGTTTTCCAACATAAATAGGTGCCTTATTAAGCGGAAAACACGAAAAAACATAATAAAAACCAAGAAAACCAACATGAAGGCAAATATCAATTATAGTGAAAATCTTCCCCCAGCACCGTTCAGACATGCCATTGAGGTATATTATAGCTCAAACTAATGCATAGGGTGTCTACTACATGCCTGAATCTTTATTTATACTGAAATATGTGAACGTAAGCCAAGAAAATATTTTATCGACCCCTACCCCCTATTTGGATCGCCAGACGCCAATATTGACCATACCTACCCCGGATCTTTTCACCCTAGAGACAAAACTGAGCATTTCATTGGTCCATACAAGTTGTCAGTTTTACCGTAAAGGCCTTGGCTAACTTTAAAATGTATTTAACAAATTAAATAGGTGCATCATAAAGCGGAAAACACGAAAAACCATCATAAAAACCAAGAAAACCAACATAAAGGCAAATATCAATTATAGTAAAAATCATCCCCCAGCACCGCCCAGACATGCCATTAAGGTATTTTATAGCTCAAACTAATGCATAGGGTGTCTACTACATGCCTGAATCTTTATTTATACTGAAATATGTGAACGTAAGCCAAGAAAATATTTTATCGACCCTTACCCCCTATTTGGATCGCCAGACGCCAATATTGACTATACCTACCCCGGATCTTTTCACCCCAGAGACAAAACAGAGCATTTCATTGGTCCATACAAGGTGTCATTTTTACCGTAAAGGCCTTGGCGAACTTTAAAATGTATTTTCCTACATAAATAGGTGCATCATTAAGCGGAAAACACGAAAAACCATCATAAAAACCAAGAAAACCAACATAAAGGCAAATGTCAATTATAGTGAAAATCTTCCCCCAGCACCGCCCAGACATGCAATTGAGGTATATCATAGCTCAAACTAATGCTTAGGTAGTCTTATACATGCCTGAATCTTTACTTATACTGAAATATGTGAACGTAAGCCAAGAAAATATTTAATCGACCCCTACCCCCTATTTGGATCGCCAGACGCCAATATTGACCATACCTACTCCGGATCCTTTCACCGTAGAGACAAAACTGAGCATGCCATTGGTCCATACAAGGTGTCATTTTTACCGTAAAGGCCTTGGCTAACTTTAACATGTGTTTTCCAACATAAATAGGTGCCTCATTAAGCGAAAAACACGAAAAACCATCATAAAAACCAAGAAAACAAACATAAGGGCAAATGTCAATTATAGTGAAAATCTTCCCCCAGCACCGCCCAGACATGCCATTGAGGTATTTTATAGCTCAGAGTAATGCTTAGGGTGTCTTCTACATGCCTGAATCTTTATTTATACTGAAATATGTGAACGTAAGCCAAGAAAATATTTAATCGACCCCTACCCCCAATTTGGATCGCCAGACGCCAATATTGACCATACCTACCTCGGATCTTTTCACCCTGGAGACATAACTGGGCATGTCATTGGTCCATACGAGCTGTCATTTTTACCGTTAATGCCTTGGTTAACTTTAACGAGTGTTTTCCAACATAAATATGTGCCTTATTTATCGGAAAACACGAAAAACCATCATAAAAACCAAGAAAACCAACATAAAGGCAAATATCAATTATAGTAAAAATCATCCCCAGCACCGCCCAGACATGCCATTAAGGTATTTTATAGCTCAATCTAATGCTTAGGGTGTCTACTACATGCCTGAATCTTTATTTATACTGAAATATGTGAACGTAAGACAAGAAAATATTTTATCGACCCCTACCCCCTATTTGGATCGCCAGACGCCAATATTGACCATACCTACCCCGGATCTTTTCACCCTAGAGACAAAACTGAGCATTTCATTGGTCCATACAAGGTGTCATTTTTACCGTAAAGGCCTTGGCTAACTTTAACATGTGTTTTCCAACATAAATAGGTGCCTCATTAAGCGAAAAACACGAAAAACCATCATAAAAACCAAGAAAACAAACATAAAGGCAAATGTCAATTATAGTGAAAATCTTCCCCCAGCACCGCCCAGACATGCCATTGAGGTATTTTATAGCTCAGAGTAATGCTTAGGGTGTCTTCTACATGCCTGAATCTTTATTTATACTGAAATATGTGAACGTAAGCCAAGAAAATATGTAATCGACCCCTACCCCCAATTTGGATCGCCAGACGCCAATATTGACCATACATACCCTTGATCTTTTCAACCTAGAGACAAAACTGAGCACGCCATTGGTCCATACAAGGTGTCATTTTTACCGTAAAGGCCTTGGCTAACTTTAACATGTGTTTTCCTACATAAATAGGTGCCTCATTAGCACTGGGGTAAAGCTGATGACCGTAACTGCATTCACGGTCATCCCAAGATGTCGGACGAAAAATTAGGTCAGTATTTGTATTGTCTGTTAAGGTGTTTCTACATCATTTTCTTTACAAAGCATACATTGGTACGATGTAAATTTATAAAAGATTCACACGGAAGTCGCAAATCTCTACCGAGGAACGTGTGTAGAACGGGAAATTGGATTTGAAAAATTCGCTAAGATGACCGTAAATCATCTTTAAAATATTTTCTTGATGACCGTAACATATAATAAGGATGACCGTAATTGGTAAAATGATGACCGTAATTTCGAAAGGATGACCGTAACTTTCATAGTATAACCGTTATTTCTAAGAAATATCCGTATTTGTATTACCTTTTTTGTATCAAATAAATAATCGTATTGGTGTAAGCCGTATTTATAAGATATTATCATAAAGGTAGACAAAAATAAGACGTGCTTCAAATACATGGTTCGTCATATGTAGCTTCCAACTACAAGCCAAAAGATTTTTTATTTCTGAGATTCCTATTAATTTTATATAATTAATACAGCTTTTTAAAAAAGGCAATGGATGTACAGCCATTTATGTCATATCGTTTCAACTACCATTGCAGATGTTGGATTTTTTTAATTTCAGATACGTACATGTGTTATCATTTTTCCACTTGCAAGTTCACCTCATCTAATGTAGACAGCATTTTAATACACACTATAGACAATCATATTGGTCCACAAACATTTAGTTTTAGGAAGGTGTGCTCCAGCAAAATAGATCCTAAAATAGTCTTGTATAAATAGAGAATTTCAAAGGGGAGCCTTGTAAATGGCATAAACGGAAAACAGAATTGTTTTTTTTTATATATATCAAGACAAATCAAGATTTTATTTTGCTCCTCTGGAACCATAGACATGGGCTCAATTACCGGATATTCATAATGTTAAAGGTTCATCTGAGGGAATTGAAAAAATATGGCCGTTTTTACACACACATATCTTTTAAGAGAACAAACAAACTGATGCATCTAGGAAAGTATTAAGGATTATGTACCCTTGTGTTGCTTCAATGCTAAACGTATGGAAATTTTATATAAGAATCCACAGCCTTTATCCTTGTTCTATCATATTTGGCAATTTGATGACCGATAGATATAGGATTATTGCATGCAGTGCTAGCATTGATTTCTTTAACACAAGTTTATTAATGTAGTTATTGGTTAGAACAGATAAAAATATGGACAAAATCAAGTACACCTTTTAGGGTGCGCTCCACTTTAGTTACTCTGCACGAGGTATTTTGGAATTTACAGGTTGGTTAGAACTTTTTGTAAAATATAAACACTAGCACATCATAGAAAAGCAAGTGAGTAATCTATGTTCCAAATTTTATAACAAAAATCTCTTTATTAAAGGCTGTGGATTTTCTATAAAAATCTTGGTTTATTTGCCACAAAGTACTCTTTATCTACTAAATGCAATGCAACAGAAAATAATAATGCTTTACATCAAGTTTCCCCCTAGTATATGTTTAAAATGGACTGTATCTATTATTCTTTATATCTGTAGTTTTGATACAATTGATGTTTACAAAAAAATTCGTACAAAAATGGCTACAGAAGGGTACATAAACCTTAAAGCATGACAGGACCTTTAGATATGTAAAAGTTATGTAAAGTCTTTGTTTGAGAAAAAAAAACTTATCTGGTTTTTGAATTGCATTCTTTTTTAAATATGCAGAAGATAGCAAAATAAACAGACATAGATCAGAACAGAACAGAACAGAACATATTTTATTTCAAATTAAGGGCCCACAAGGGGCATACAGAGCATAGATATAGGAAGATGTGGTGTGAGTGCCAATGAGACAACTCTCCATCCAAATAACAATTTAAAAATTAAACCATTATAGGTTAAAGTACGGCCTTCAACACGGAGCCTTGGCTCACACCGAACAACAAGCTATAAAGGGCCCCAAAATTACTAGTGTAAAACCATTCAAACGGGAAAACCAACGGTCTAATCTATATAAACAAAACGAGAAACGAGAAACACGTATATATTACATAAACAAACGACAACTACTGTACATCAGATTCCTGACTTAGGACAGGTGCAAACATTTGCAGCGGGATTAAACGTTTTAATGGGCCCAAACCTTCTCCCTTTTTCTGAAACAATAGCATACATGAATAAGAAAACAGAATATTGATTTGCATAGATACATAGATACAAACATTTTTTACATACAGTAACAATACAATTACTAACTCATATTCACTTTAATAAATTTACCAACAGCATTAAGGACCTGATTGTCTTCATAGTTTAAAAAATAAATAAATGTATGCTGAGTTATCAAGTATAGAAAAAAGTGGATTTCTTTGGCAAACAAAGTCAAAGGGAGCATCTCTATTTGATTTAAAATTTTGACAGTTAGTCAACACGGCCAAAGGAGCATTTTTTTGCAAATTCTTTCATTTCGTGGAATATTTGAAGCTTATGAGCAGAAATACGTAATTTGCATATAGATCTTCTAAAATCAAAGTCCTTAATTAAAGAAAGATAATTTTCATAACCAAAATTCTGCTTTAATTTCACATAATTAAACAGTTTTCCATCAGAAGCTTTATTTTGGCAAGCATACCAATTGCTAATATATTTAGTGTGAATTAATTTGCTAGATATGTTCAAAAATTTATATTGTCCGAAATGTTTTACTTCTTGTTAAATTTCAAAAACTTCTAATACATGTACTTTTTTAGCAAATGAGAACCAAGAAGTTATGTTAGAATTGACTTTACAATATCATAATGTAAGGGGAAACGCCCCAGTTCTGATAATACAGCAAAATTTACACTCCTTTTGTGTACACCAAGTATAAATTTAAAAAGATGGAGATTCTCACACTTAAGATTTTTAAAAATATTTTCAAGATTAAATAAGAAAGACTGTAATTTATTACAAGATACATTATAACCTCCCCATACCTCTGAATTATATAACATAATTGGTTTAAGGGTATGATCAAAAATATGAAAACAAGATTTTATTCCAGGAGACAAATTGATAAAATCCTTTCTAAGTGTATAGTAGGCCTTAAGATCCTTATTATAAAGATCAGTTTTAGCTAGATGAAAACTTCCAGATGCAGTAAAGTGAACACCTAAATATTTGTAATGAGCGACACAGTCAATCAAGTTATCCTGCAGTCGAAAATTCACCTTCCAGCCTTTATAAAAATTATGACTTTAGTCTTTTTAATATTCACTTTCAGGCACCAGTCAGCACAATATTTTTCTAGCTGATCAAGTCTACTTTGAAGCCCTATGGCTGGTGTTGACTTAATCACAATATCATCCGCATACATCAAACAATTTAATTTCTCTGAGTGCAGGGAAACTGCATCCAGACAGGAGTCAAGCTAAGATGGGAAGTCATTTATAAATATTTTAAATAATGAAGGACTCAAGTTGTCTCCTTGTCTTACACCTAATTTAATGCTAAAAGGGTCAGTGAGAGAAGCTCCAACACATGCTTGCGCGGATATGACTATTGTAACAGTGGCGGATCCAGGAATTTCCATTAGTGGGGGCCCACTGACTAACATAAGAGGGGGCCCGCTTCAGTCACGCTTCAGTGATTCCCTATATAAGCAACTATTTTCTTTTCCAAAAAGGGGGGGGGGGGCGAGGCCCCCTGCCCCCTCCTAAATCCGCCTAATAACTCTGTGTTATACATATCTGATATACTATTATAAAATACAGTACCACTTTCATATTAATAAGCTTCAGTTTAAGACCTATATGAATTACACTGTCGAATGATTTGCGAAAGTCTACAAAACAAGTATATAATCTACCCTCTTTACTGTGACAGTATTTGTCTATCAGTGTTTGTAAAATAAATATATGATCTGAAGTTCATACGAGTTTCATTTGATACGGCTCACTCAGTTACACAGTTAAAATCACCTGTTGTTTGCAGGTGTCTATTGTCTATAGTGTCCATTTAAATCAAAACTACTCACAACATCGATTGCTATCATTTTCATATAAACTCAAAATACGCCAAATAGTTAAGAAGAACTAACCGAGCCCCTATTGCGACAAACTCAACAAAAAACAATGCATACTAATATGGATATTTTCTTTCAATTGACGGTCATTCTTTAAATTTAGTCATTCTTTATAAATTACGGTCATCCTTTATAAATTACGGTCATCCTTAACAATTTACGGTCATCTTTTAACCAATTACGGTCAGCCTTGTTATGAATCGCTAATCCTGTTACGGTCATCTCGATTACGATTTACGGTCATCCTAGCGAATTTTTCAAATCCAAATTCCCGTTTTATACACGTTCCTCGGTAGAGATTTGTGACTTCCGTGTGAATCTTTTATAAATTTACATCGTATCAAAGTATGCTTTGTAAAGAAAATGATGTAGAAACACCTTAACAGACAATAAAAAAACTGACCTAATTTTTCAGCTGACATCTTGGGATGACCGTGAATGCAGTTACGGTCATCAGCTTTACCCCAGTGATTAGGCGAAAAACATGAAAAACCATCATAAAAACCAAGAAAACCAACATAAAGCCAAATGTCAATTTTAGTGAAAATCTTCCCCCAGCACCGCCCAGACATGCCATTGAGGTATATTATAGCTCAAACTAATGCTTAGGGTGTCTACTACATGCCTGAATCTTTATTTATACTGAAATATGTGAACGTAAGCCAAGAAAATATGTAATCGACCCCTACCCCCAATTTGGATCGCCAGACGCTAATATTGACCATACTTACCCTGGATCTTTTCACCCTAGAGACAAAACTGAGCATGCCATTGGTCCATACAATGTGTTATTTTTACCGTAAAGGCCTTGGCTAACTTTAACATGTGTTTTCCAACATAAATAGGTGTCTCATTAAGCGAAAAACCATCATAAAAACCAAGAAAACCAACATAAAGGCAAAATATCAATTATAGTGAAAATCTTCCCCCAGCACCGCCCAGACACGCCATTGAAGTATTTTATAGCTCAAACTAATGCTTAGGGTGTCTACTACATGCCTGAATCTTTATTTATACTGAAATATGTTAACGTAAGCCAAGAAAATATTTAATCGACCCCTACCTCCTATTTGGATTGCCAGACGCCAATATTGACCATACCTACCCCGGATCTTTTCACCCTAGAGACAAAACTGAGCATGTCATTGGTCCATACAAGGTGTCATTTTTACCGTAAAGGCCTTGGCTAACTTTAAAATGTATTTTACAAATTAAATAGGTGCATCATTAGGCGAAAAACACGAAAAACCAACATAAAGGCAAATATCAATTTTAGTAAAAATCTTCCCCCAGCACCGCCCAGACATGCCATTTAGGTATATCATAGCTCAAACTAATGCTTAGGGTGTCTACTACATGCCTGAATCTTTATTTATACTGAAATATGTGAACGTAAGCCAAGAAAATATTAAATCGACCCCTACCCCCAATTTGGATCGCCAGACGCCAATATTGACCATACATACCCTGGATCTTTTCAACCTAGAGACAAAACTGAGCACGCCATTGGTCCATACAAGGTGTCATTTTTACCGTAAAGGCCTTGGCTAACTTTAACATGTGTTTTCCTACATAAATAGGTGCCTCATTAAGCGAAAAACACGAAAAACCATCATAAAAACCAAGAAAACAAACATAAAGGCAAATATCAATTATAATAGTGAAAATCTTCCCCCAGCACCGCCCAGACATGCCATTGAGGTATTTTATAGCTCAGACTAATGCTTAGGGTGTCTTCTACATGCCTGAATCTTTATTTATACTGAAATATGTGAACGTAAGCCAAGAAAATATTTAATCGACCCCTACCCCCAATTTGGATCGCCAGACGCCAATATTGACCATACCTACCTCGGATCTTTTCACCCTGGAGACATAACTGGGCATGTCATTGGTCCATACGAGCTGTCATTTTTACCGTTAATGCCTTGGTTAACTTTAACGAGTGTTTTCCAACATAAATAGGTGCCTTATTAACCGGAAAACACGAAAAATCATCATAAAAACCAAGAAAACCAACATAAAGGCAAATATCAATTATGGTAAAAATCATCCCCCAGCACCGCCCAGACATGCCATTAAGGTATTTTATAGCTCAGACTAATGCTTAGGGTGTCTTCTACATGCCTGAATCTTTATTTATACTGAAATATGTGAACGTAAGCCAAGAAAATATTTAATCGACCCCTACCCCCAATTTGGATCGCCAGACGCCAATATTGACCATACATACCCTGGATCTTTTCAACCTAGAGACAAAACTGAGCACGCCATTGGTCCATACAAGGTGTCATTTTTACCGTAAAGGCCTTGGCTAACTTTAACATGTGTTTTCCAACATAAATAGGTGCCTCATTAAGCGAAAAACACGAAAAACCATCATAAAAACCAAGAAAACAAACATGAAGGCAAATGTCAATTATAGTGAAAATCTTCCCCCAGCACCGCCCAGACATGCCATTGAGGTATTTTATAGCTCAGAGTAATGCTTAGGGTGTCTTCTACATGCCTGAATCTTTATTTATACTGAAATATGTGAACGTAAGCCAAGAAAATATTTAATCGACCCCTACCCCCAATTTGGATCGCCAGACGCCAATATTGACCATACCTACCTCGGATCTTTTCACCCTGGAGACATAACTGGGCATGTCATTGGTCCATACAAGCTGTCATTTTTACCGTTAATGCCTTGGTTAACTTTAACGAGTGTTTTCCAACATAAATATGTGCCTTATTTATCGGAAAACACGAAAAACCATCATAAAAACCAAGAAAACCAACATAAAGGCAAATATCAATTATAGTAAAAATCATCCCCAGCACCGCCCAGACATGCCATTAAGGTATTTTATAGCTCAATCTAATGCTTAGGGTGTCTACTACATGCCTGAATCTTTATTTATACTGAAATATGTGAACGTAAGACAAGAAAATATTTTATCGACCCCTACCCCCTATTTGGATCGCCAGACGCCAATATTGACCATACCTACCCCGGATCTTTTCACCCTAGAGACAAAACTGAGCATTTCATTGGTCCATACAAGGTGTCATTTTTACCGTAAAGGCCTTGGCTAACTTTAAAATGTATTTTACAAATTAAATAGGTGCATCATTAAGCGGAAAACACGAAAAACCATCATAAAAACCAAGAAAACCAACATAAAGGCAAATGTCAATTATAGTGAAAATCTTCCCCCAGCACCGCCCAGACACGCAATTGAGGTATATCATAGCTCAAACTAATGCTTAGGTAGTCTTATACATGCCTGAATCTTTATTTATACTGAAATATGTGAACGTAAGCCATGAAAATATTTAATCGACCCCTACCCCCTATTTGGATCGCCAGACGCCAATATTGACCATACCTACCCCGGATCTTTTCACCCTAGAGACAAAACTGAGCATGCCATTGGTCCATACAAGGTGTCATTTTCACCGTAAAGACCTTGGCTAACTTTAAAATGTATTTTACAAATTAAATAGGTGCATCATTAGGCGAAAAACACGAAAAACCATCATAAAAACCAAGAAAACCAACATAAAGGCAAATATCAATTTTAGTAAAAATTTTCCCCCAGCACCGCCCAGACATGCCATTGAGGTATTTTATAGCTCAAACTAATGCTTAGGGTGTCTACTACATGCCTGAATCTTTATTTATACTGAAATATGTGAACGTAAGCCAAGAAAATATTTAATCGACCCCTACCCCCAATTTGGATCGCCAGACGCCAATATTGACCATACATACCCTGGATCTTTTCAACCTAGAGACAAAACTGAGCACGCCATTGGTCCATACAAGGTGTCATTTTTACCATAAAGGCCTTGGCTAACTTTAACATGTGTTTTCCTACATAAATAGGTGCCTCATTAGGCGAAAAACATGAAAAACCATCATAAAAACCAAGAAAACCAACATAAAGGCAAATGTCAATTTTAGTGAAAATCTTCCCCCAGCACCGCCCAGACATGCCATTGAGGTATATTATAGCTCAAACTAATGCTTAGGGTGTCTACTACATGCCTGAATCTTTATTTATACTGAAATATGTGAACGTAAGCCAAGAAAATATGTAATCGACCCCTACCCCCAATTTGGATCGCCAGACGCCAATATTGACCATACCTACCCTGGATCTTTTCACCCTAGAGACATAACTGAGCATGCCATTGGTCCATACAATGTGTTATGTTTACCGTAAAGGCCTTGGCTAACTTTAACATGTGTTTTCCAACATAAATAGGTGTCTCATTAAGCGAAAAACCATCATAAAAACCAAGAAAACCAACATAAAGGCAAAATATCAATTATAGTGAAAATCTTCCCCCAGCACCGCCCAGACACGCCATTGAAGTATTTTATAGCTCAAACTAATGCTTAGGTAGTCTTATACATGCCTGAATCTTTATTTATACTGAAATATGTGAACGTAAGCCATGAAAATATTTAATCGACCCCTACCCCCTATTTGGATCGCCAGACGCCAATATTGACCATACCTACCCCGGATCTTTTCACCCTAGAGACAAAACTGAGCATGCCATTGGTCCATACAAGGTGTCATTTTCACCGTAAAGACCTTGGCTAACTTTAAAATGTATTTTACAAATTAAATAGGTGCATCATTAGGCGAAAAACACGAAAAACCATCATAAAAACCAAGAAAACCAACATAAAGGCAAATATCAATTTTAGTAAAAATTTTCCCCCAGCACCGCCCAGACATGCCATTGAGGTATTTTATAGCTCAAACTAATGCTTAGGGTGTCTACTACATGCCTGAATCTTTATTTATACTGAAATATGTGAACGTAAGCCAAGAAAATATTTAATCGACCCCTACCCCCAATTTGGATCGCCAGACGCCAATATTGACCATACATACCCTGGATCTTTTCAACCTAGAGACAAAACTGAGCACGCCATTGGTCCATACAAGGTGTCATTTTTACCATAAAGGCCTTGGCTAACTTTAACATGTGTTTTCCTACATAAATAGGTGCCTCATTAGGCGAAAAACATGAAAAACCATCATAAAAACCAAGAAAACCAACATAAAGGCAAATGTCAATTTTAGTGAAAATCTTCCCCCAGCACCGCCCAGACATGCCATTGAGGTATATTATAGCTCAAACTAATGCTTAGGGTGTCTACTACATGCCTGAATCTTTATTTATACTGAAATATGTGAACGTAAGCCAAGAAAATATGTAATCGACCCCTACCCCCAATTTGGATCGCCAGACGCCAATATTGACCATACCTACCCTGGATCTTTTCACCCTAGAGACATAACTGAGCATGCCATTGGTCCATACAATGTGTTATGTTTACCGTAAAGGCCTTGGCTAACTTTAACATGTGTTTTCCAACATAAATAGGTGTCTCATTAAGCGAAAAACCATCATAAAAACCAAGAAAACCAACATAAAGGCAAAATATCAATTATAGTGAAAATCTTCCCCCAGCACCGCCCAGACACGCCATTGAAGTATTTTATAGCTCAAACTAATGCTTAGGGTGTCTACTACATGCCTGAATCTTTATTTATACTGAAATATGTTAACGTAAGCCAAGAAAATATTTAATCGACCCCTACCTCCTATTTGGATTGCCAGACGCCAATATTGACCATACCTACCCCGGATCTTTTCACCCTAGAGACAAAACTGAGCATGTCATTGGTCCATACAAGGTGTCATTTTTACCGTAAAGGCCTTGGCTAACTTTAAAATGTATTTTACAAATTAAATAGGTGCATCATTAGGCGAAAAACACGAAAAACCATCATAAAAACCAAGAAAACCAACATAAAGGCAAATATCAATTTTAGTAAAAATCTTCCCACAGCACCGCCCAGACATGCCATTGAGGTATATCATAGCTCAAACTAATGCTTAGGGTGTCTACTACGTATACATGCCTGAGTCTTTATTTATACTGAAATATGTGAACGTAAGCCAAGAAAATATTAAATCGACCCCTACCCCCAATTTGGATCGCCAGACGCCAATATTGACCATACATACCCTGGATCTTTTCAACCTAGAGTCAAAACTGAGCACGCCATTGGTCCATACAAGGTGTCATTTTTACCGTAAAGGCCTTGGCTAACTTTAACATGTGTTTTCCTACATAAATAGGTGCCTCATTAAGCGAAAAACACGAAAAACCATCATAAAAACCAAGAAAACAAACATAAAGGCAAATATCAATTATAGTGAAAATCTTCCCCCAGCACCGCCCAGACATGCCATTGAGGTATTTTATAGCTCAGACTAATGCTTAGGGTGTCTTCTAGATGCCTGAATCTTTATTTATACTGAAATATGTGAACGTAAGCCAAGAAAATATTTAATCGACCCCTACCCCCAATTTGGATCGCCAGACGCCAATATTGACCATACCTACCTCGGATCTTTTCACCCTGGAGACATAACTGGGCATGTCATTGGTCCATACGAGCTGTCATTTTTACCGTTAATGCCTTGGTTAACTTTAACGAGTGTTTTCCAACATAAATAGGTGCCTTAGTAACCGGAAAACACGAAAAACCATCATAAAAACCAAGAAAACCAACATAAAGGCAAATATCAATTATAGTGAAAATCTTCCACTAGCACCGCCCAGACATGCCATTGAGATATTTTATAGCTCAAACTAATGCTTAGGGTGTCTAATACATGCCTGAATCTTTATTTATACTGAAATATGTGAACGTAAGTCAAGAAAATATTTAATCGACCCCTACCCCATATTTGGATCGCCAGACGCCAATATTGACCATACCTACCCTGGATCTTTTCACCGTAGAGACAAAACTGAGCATGGCATTGGTTCATACAAGGTGTCATTTTTACCGTAAAGGCCTTGGCTAACTTTAACATGTGTTTTCCAACATAAATAGGTGCCTCATTAAGCGAAAAACACGAAAAACCATCATAAAAACCAAGAAAACCAACATAAAGGCAAATGTCAATTATAGTGAAAATCTTCCACTAGCACCGCCCAGACATGCCATTGAGGTATTTTATAACTCAAACTAATGCTAAGGGTGTCTTTTACATGCCTGAATCTTTGTTTATATTGAAATATGTGAACGTAAGCCAAGAAAATATTTAATCGACCCCTACCTCCTATTTGGATTGCCAGACGCCAATATTGACCATACCTACCCCGGATCTTTTCACCCTAGAGACGAAAGTGAGCCTGCCATTGGTCCATACAAGAAGTCATTTTTACCGTAAAGACCTTGGCTAACTTTAACATGTGTTTACCAACATAAATAGGTGTCTCATTAAGCGGAAAACTCCAAAAACCATCATAAAAACCAAGAAAACCAACATAAAGGCAAATGACAATTATAGTGAAAATCTTCCCCCAGCACCGCCCAGACAAGCCATTGAGGTATTTTATAGCTCAAACTAATGCTTAGGGTGTCTACTACATGCCTGAATCTGTATTTATACTGAAATATGTGAACGTAAGCCAAGAAAATATTTAATCGACCCCTGTCCCTATTTGGATTGCCAGACGCCAATATTGACCATACCTACCCCGGATCTTTTCACCGTAGAGACAAAACTGATCATGCCATTGGTTCATACAAGAAGTCATTTTTACCGTAAAGGCCTTGGCTAACTTTAACATGTGTTTTCCAACATAAATAGGTGCCTCATTAAGCGAAAAACACGAAAAACCATCATAAAAACCAAGAAATCCAACATAAAGGCAAATGTCAATTATAGTGAAAATCTTTCCCAGCACCGCCCAGACATGCCATTGAGATATTTTATAGCTCAAACTAAGGCTTAGGGTGTCTACTACATGCCTGAATCTTTATTTAAAATGAAATATGTGAACGTAAGCCAAGAAAATATTTAATCGACCCCTACCCCCTATTTTGATCGCCAGACGCCAATATTGACCATACCTACCCCGGATATTTTCACCCCTGGAGACAAAACTGAGCACGCCATTGGTCCATACAAGGTGTCATTTTTACCGTAAAGGCCTTGGCTAGCTTTAACATGTGTTTTCCAACATAAATAGGTGCCTTATTAAGCGAGACATTATTTAATGCAGTAAAATGTAGGATATCTGGTTCAAACAGCTGTCAAAATCAATGGAATGATATTCGACCCCTTTTCGTATGTAACCGGATGTGATTTTTAGCCCCGGGAAAGATATAATGGTACCCTTAGTAATTGTTCTAAAAAGAAATGTTCCGTGCAATATTTCGTCAAAGCATTTCGAAGGTCGTTCGGCTTTAGTAGATTTTTTCAACATCTTAGTTGTTAGCATTTATTTATTAAACAACATTTACATTACAAATACGTAATACGGATAACAATATGAAAAGACATTTGTCAATATTGTATGTTTTTTCTTCTATCTATGAATTAAAATCCGATTGGACACAGTGTCATTTGAGCGCTAACATCAGTACACATGCTGTTACATACGTAAAAACACTGCCAAATGTACCTGAAATGAGAAAAGCTCTTAAAAATAACCTTTTCGAATTATACAAAAATGTTGAAATATATTGTAATCATAACCAAGTTCGAATTCAATTTGTTTGGTGATAGGAAGTAATCAAAGCCTTGACATTATGTTTGGTGAATACGATAAAGTTAATTTATTGCCTACATTACCGGATCATTTACACTGATTCCCTATCTTTTTTTTATGACAGGATTTGAATAATATCACCTGATCACGGGGGAACATATCAAATATTTATACACTTGGCTGTTATAAAAATAAATTAAAAATATTTCATCTCTTTTTTTTCAAATATTAGGAAGCAACATGTATATTATAACTTAATTTTAAGTACCATGTATTGACATACTAGTATTGCATTTCAACATCAATAATAAATTTGTGAAAAATTACATTCTAACAACATTTGAGATACCGAATATGTTAACAAAACATATCAATTGAAAGCGTGAAATTCTATTATGCATAGAAATACGTTGAATCTGTATTGTTTTCTTCTCTCTATTTTAGCGTTTGCAATCTAGATAAGCGAGAAGACTATTCTACCGACAGTAAGGTTAAAAGATAGCATTTGTAATCAATTAAAAAAGTGTGCTTAATATGTAACTATATATTTTCCCAAAAAAGAAGTTACATGGTAACACGAATTTTCTTTTCATGTTCGTTGCAATGAGATATGAATGAACTATCTTTATATATGATATTACTTTGAATGGGTAAATTAAATACCTGAACAGCCACTTGTGTCGATTCTTTTGTCAACTACAGTGAAAGAAGTGGACACAGATTCTTCTAGGTAACCATTCTCTGATTCTACGTCGGCATTTCTTTTTCTTCTACTGCTTACAGCTGGTCTGACATTAACGCATGGCTAGAGAAGAGAAAAAAACGCGAAACTTTAGACGAAAGAAATAAAAGATTAAATCTAATATTGCAACTCTAGGAATTGTACATTATATCTACAGAACACATTCTATAAACCGTACAACTGGTGTCACATTGTCGTAACTCTTGCATAATTATACCTCAATATACATGTACAGAGTAATACATATTGGAAAATAACAGTACTGTATTAAAATGTACTTTGGCCGTTTTGAAGACACAATAATGAAGAAGAGTGGAATTTAATAGGCATGACTTTGAAAGAAATAACAGCAATATAGGGATGAAAGATGAATAAATATTATTATAATGAATTTTTATACAAATTAGGACAAAACAATATAATATTCCCAATGTTTTTACAAAACAATTGCTTAATAGATCATACATGTATCTTTTGAATCAATATTATATTTAAATCATATCCCACTCTGTTCTGAATGCTATATTCGTTATTACATATTTGATTTGACTACTAGGTGGAAAATAGTTTGAATGGATAATTTTGTAAATTTGACGCCAAGTGATGAGAAAAGCTTACCTGGCTCTGTTGGCCAGATAAGCTAAATATATTAAATTCCTATTCATATTTTACGGTAACTTACTTTGGAAGAGCATGTCATCCCTTTTGGACAAAACAAGGCAGAACATGTAACCACTACTGTGTTGGACTTCACAAAACGAAAACCATACATTGATATCGAAACAATATTAGGAATTGTTTTGTTATGAATCCAAGCATTATCGATCACAGCTGTATCCTTTGAAGAACAAGAGTCGCTGAAAGAAAAATAGTATGTATCTTTGTTACTGTACTTTACCGATTATTTTATATTGACAAATAAATGAAGGTAAATCAATCATATATGAAAATGCGCAAACACATATTGAAACTCTTTTTAAATTATAATATAATAACTTATTTTTTTTAAGACAGCTCATTAAAATCTCCGGTAAGTATAATATAAGAAGTCATCCCATAAGTACAAATTGTTAATATATTTCTTTTAAATATAATGAATATCAATGCATTTACTCACTTATTATTGGTATGGATCTTTCAGATAAACAAAGTCAAGGCATCACTCCCATTGTTTAACAATTGAGCCACCTTTTAAATTCCTGTACATTGATATACCATATTACCATTTTCGCATTTTTAATGTTTATAACACTATTAGTCAATGAGCAAATCTTTAAACATCAAATCCTTTTGAATGCCAATGTAATTGTATTGATAACGCATACATAATAACTTACTTGGTCCACATAACGTAATCTGTATCCACAGATGATGACGCATTACAACTAATAGGTTCGATTGTATAATCAGCTAAAAAAGACAAACAAAAAGTTTTACGTTAATTATATTCACAGAAGATTGTACAACTTACTAAAAATGCATTTAATTTATAGTCTTTCATTTTCATTTATGTAAATTTTAAATCACAATAATGTGTTCAGTAGTTAATATTTGTTTACGATCGATTTTGCTAAAACATGTATTTGCCGATATTCATAACATATATGTACTTGATACAAGTTTAAACCATGTGGTAAAATGGGTCTCTGTGTATGTTGTTGGTTTGCTGTCTTTTGAACATACATGTATACCTAAACATTTTGGTCTTTACGAGATTGGTTAACCTAAGACTCGTTTTTATATATTAGACCGTTGGTTTTCCCGTTTGAAAGGTTTTGCGCTAGTATTTTTTTGGGGCCCTTTATAACTTGCTGTTCGGTGTGAGCAAAGGCTCCGTGTTGAAAACCGTACTTTGACTCTATAATTGATTACATTAATAAATTGTGACTTGGATCGATAGTTTTTTTCACTGACACTCATACCATATCTTCGAATATCTTCTGACATCAGACTCGGACTTCTCTTGAACTGAATTTTTATGTGCGTATTGTTATGCGTTTACTTTTCTGTATTGACTAGAGGTATAGGGGGAGGGTTGAGATCTCATAAACATGTTTAACCCCGCCGCAATTTTGCGCCTGTCCTAAGTCAGGAGCCTCTGCCCTTTGTTAGTCTTGTATTATTTTTAATTTTAGTTTCTTGTGTACAATTTGGAGTTTAGTATGGCGTTCATTATCACTGAACTAGTATATATATTTGTAGAGGGGTCAGCTGAAGGACGCCTCCGGGTGCGGGAATTTCTCGCTGCATTGAAGACCTGTTGGTGACCTTCTGCTGTTGTCTTCTCAGTGGTCGGGTTGTTGTCTCTTTGACACATTCCCCATTTCCATTCTCAATTTTATTTTAAATATAAGAACACATGACACATCATAGAAAACAAAAGTATACGGAACACGAACCCCAGTTTTCTCTGGGGTGGTCTCAGGTGCTCCGGTAGGGTAAGCAGATTCTGCTCCACATGAGGCACCCGCCGTGTTTATCATATTATTATAAACACGGTAATAAGTCTAATTCGGTATCTTGCAATCATATAATCTATTTTTGTGTCAGCATTTACCATGTGCTATACAATATGTTACCTGGTCCAGTTATTTTTAACAACAATGGATCGCCAATGTGAACTGATGTTGCCGGGGTTCCTTTTTTGTCTGTAATGACCAGCTTGATGGTTTTGGTTGGTTCAGTTGGTTTCTTGATTTCCTGCTTAAAATCTGTTGGTGCTGGACTTTAAGTAAACATTAAAAAATATGGTGTAATGTGTATTTTTTTTTTACATTTGATCTGTTATTAAATCCATGCATGACACTATTAAACATTAATCAACACCAAATAAAGAAAACATACATAAATGATATCCTGAAGTGTGTATACAGTCACCAACCAACACACCAGTGCGTATGGCGTGTATAAAATACAGTCTTAAAATATTGTGAGTAAATTTTACCGGCAAGGACCATACATTATCAAAAAATATTTATATTAAAAAAAAAAACATTTTTAATTATTTAAAAAAAAAGACGGGTAAGTAACTACAACAGGCAAACAAAAGCATTTCCAAGGATACCAGAAATGTTGCTTTGAAACATTCTATTTACAAAACACTAACAGAGCTGTTACATAGCCTTCAAGGCGACTTTAGATAAACCTAGGTTTTTGTTGGGTTTTTGTTACTCTTTTAAGTTTTTTTTGTAGTGTTTTGTTGAATTTCATCATTGTTTTTGCATTTTAACTTCGAATATTTCTTTCTCCTTTTTACTCAACTTGTTAAAAGTTTAAAATGTAATAACTTGAATCTAATAAATGACACAAAGATTAACTTTTATGATACTTTTTTTCTTACATTTTTATCTGCATGCTGGTGTTTGCGGATGCTACAAAGGCACCGGCGGATTTACATTCCAGTTGATAAAAATGTGCATTCTTTCCACCAGCTATATTTGAACTGTTTTCGCCCTTCACATGAAGTACATTAAGTTTTGTCTTATTCTAATAAAATAGAAAAAAGATATTTGATAAAAATATGCATATCGTAGCAGCAGAACTCGTTTTATTAGTTATTTTTGGTTCTGAACTAGCTTTAAGTAACTGTGAATACTCTAATATTTGAATTAAGTGTCTTTTTCGTTGTTGGGATGTACAATGTATTATAGCACTGCCTCGTCCGTACTTTTTTAGCTGCATTTCCTCGATCTGATGAGTTAAAGTTTTTCAACTGTTCTTTATGTCACCCTAACGGTGGTCGGGTGACATATTGTTATGTTTCATTCTTTTTTTTTTTTTTATTATTCCACACTTTTTGTCCATGCAAATTCTCGGAATCGTATGGACCAATTTTAATGGGACTAAACAATAATGTTAACCACCATTGCCAGAGGTGCAGTGAGAATTGGCACTTCCAAGATGGCCACTGTTACCACGGAAACAATAAAAGAGTGAAAAAATGGGCTTTTAGTTTTTAGTGCATAATTTGAGTATGCCTGAACTTTGCATCATCAAATTTTAACACATCATAGCTGTATATTATATACATATTTGGATGAATTTAGGAATCCTCAGATTTACTATGTTATCATGGAAACTGATAAAACATATCATTTTTTTTTTTAATTTTTGAAAAGTGTATGAAACTTTACAGAACAGTTGACTGGCAAATCTAGATGTGGCATATTACTTTAGAATTTCCAAAATGGTTGCCACTTAGTGGCAATGGGGGAAGGGTGATGCTTGTAATGGCAATTCTAGTTATAGTTTGATCTCATGTTGTACTGTTACATTGGATGACTTTGTCCTTGGATACATGCAGGTAAATTGATAAACTGGTCACAGATACCAGGACTAAGTTTTATATATATACGCCAGTAGCGCGTTTCGTCTACAAAAGACTCATCAGTGACGCTCGAATCCCAAAAAGTTTTAAAAACTTTAGGCATTTTAAGGCATTGGCCACAAGGTTGATATTTTGAAATTATGTTCCTACATTGTATCAACGTATATAAAGATACGGGAACTTAAAGCTTATATCCACATAATATGGACTCTGGTCGATATTTGTCTTATTGGCAGTCATATCACATCCCTTTATGATTTGAAAATTGTTTAAATTGGTTAACGTAAGATTATTTTTGAATTAAATATTATATTTTCAGACTTCCTTTCACTCACCCAAAGGACTTTCGACATCCCAAAATGAAACAGTTTTCATATGCACTAGTGTTTTTCTTTTGCTGAACCACTGACTTTTTATTTAATGCCTTATTAAAATGATAAATCGTATTTTCATAACAAGTTCAATATATATCGGAAGAAAAGTATCTTACGCTCGTGGTGTAGTTGTGTAATGTTTATTGGTCGTTAAGGTTATATATTATCCGATATTTTAACAGAACTAAAATGAGTGGAAATGTGAAGAGAACTATCTGAAGATGTATAAAAGGCAAACGAGTATCCGAGTACTAAAACTGTACTCGAGTACTCGTTGCCATCCCTATAAATAAGTAAATTTCGGATCATGTATAAATATTGTGAATCAAATTTTGTAATTTTAAATGTATCATGCGGGACGCATGTAGATTGAGGCGTGGGTTATGTAATGTTTATTGGTCGTTAAGGTTATAATCAAGTAGAATCTTAGTATACCAATGTATGGTTTACGCTCGAGAAAGAGTTACGCAGATTTAGACGTTTGGCGGGAAAATTAGTGGCAGGGTCGAAAGTTATAGGGGTGATCGTAAAGGACTCTCTATGCTCCGTAAGGGTAACATTTAGAGAACACCCCTATCAAAGAAATAGTATAGTCGCCCTGGGGTATATAAGAGAGTGAGAAACGGCACTTGAGGCTGTCGGTTGGCTGTCGATGAGCTGTTATCCTTCAACTAGCGTACGTCGGATATACTAAGTGCTACAAGAGCCTTGATATTCAGAGGACACTTTGTACTGAGTACAAAGTGGACGTACATGTTGACAGGATTGACATAGCAGACTGTCCCACACGGAGGACAGGCTGTACCAGCCCGCACTGTCTGGTAGTGACAGGTTGTCCCACTCGGAGGACAAGTTGTTCCAGCCCGCACTGTCTGGTAGTGACAGGTTGTCCCACTCGGAGGACAAGTTGTATCAAACCTCTCTGTTTTGTATTGACAGACTGTCCCATTCGGAGGACAAGCTGTACCAGCTATACTGTCTATAAGTGACACATCGTCCCATCTTGAGGACAGGCTGGTTTATTGGATTATATTTGTATATATAATTGTTTTATTGTGCATTGTTACTTTATTTCGACAAAGAGTCAGTGTGTATATTTTAGTTCATTGTGCACAATTTGGATAGTTGTAGTTTTTAGCATTACCATATTGTTTGTGGACAACTTGGATCCAAGCATTGACCGGAACGGACGTTTGGGATATTAACGCCTGGTTACACGTTACAGTTGTTTATGTTTATATAATTATACGTTGACCATAAAGTCGCTAAAAATCCTCTTAAGAGCCAAGTTAATCGAAAGTAATGTGATTTTACTCGTTCTCACACTTAGAAAGTTGTTCTTAAAAAAATAAAATTCATACAATCACTTATGCCTACAGATTTTTTTTACTATAGTCTCTGAAGGATGGACACCTCTGAGGAGCCACTCGAGAATTAAACTTTTTTTCAAAATTTGATTTTTGGGTTTATATGACTAAAACAATGATTGGTAAAGAACAAATCATATGATGGTGCACGGTGTTTTTTTGCTACGGTCCTTTGAAAGTTCCTAATTGTGATGATTTCCCCACTTTTCATCAATATATACCTTTTCTTGGTCTATTATCGTTAAAAAGATCACAGTTCCACTATTAAACTATTTTTCATGACAACTTCTTTGTTATAAATGATTGAAAATACATATCTAATTTTTTTTCACAAAGTTGAGTTTGATTATAACATTTGTTAAATTCATTGATATTTTCTTCTTGTGTCACATATTTTGGTAATAATTCTAGAACGAGATTTCAACGAAATTGAAACGTCAGAAGAATATACATCCTTAAAGAAAATTCAACCATTTAACAATTCAAAATTTATTTTTCTGTAAATATCATGTGCTTACCTTCCAGTCACAATTTGCTTCATTTAAGTGACAATAGTTAGAACCATTAAGGAGCACAACCTCTCCCTTATCCACACCCGATATGTCTGTGATAAAACCGTTCGCTGCACATTCTTAAAAAAAAAAAATTGTTATAACTGTTATCTGAAATGTTAGGAAATTAAAACAGTTAACAGGTACTTATTAAACGAACGATTTAATATGAAATGCGATTCTTTTTATACTCTCTTCATAAAAAATGAGAAAGGTTGACATTTCTTGCTACTTCACATACTGTGGAATTGGGTATTTCTTGCTACTTCACATACTGTGGATTTTGGTATTTCTTGCTACTGCACATACTGTGGAATTGAAGATTTCTTGGTATTGCACAATTAATAAAAGATATCTTACTTTAATAATTGTGCAATTCTGTGCCATTGAAGAGTTAGTGCTAATTGTTTAATAGAAGATTTCTTGCCATGGCGCAATACTGTGCAATATGATAATTATTTCTGGCTTTTGTGCAATACTGTGCAATTAAAGTTTACTTGCTATTTGCGCAATAATTTTAAAATCAGCATGCGTTTCACGGATTTAGTTTTATATCATATACATTGCATCACTCCAGTTTGTTTAAATTGATAATTTATTTGCATACCAAGAACGGTTTGTTACAAGAACTGTTAAATGGATGTTTAAATGTTGCGTGTACACATACTCACTGAATTCTAAAAACAGATTTCTTTTTGCTGGTACAACTGATGGTTGTGGATTTGATGGCCTTGCTGTTGTTGTTTTTGGTGTTGATGGTTTTGCTGTTAGTGGTCGTGGTGTGGTTGGTTTTGCTGTTGGTGGTTGTGGTGTTAATGGCTTGACTGTTGTTGTTTTTGTTTTATTTGGTTTTAATAGTTTTGCTGTTTGTGGTTGTGATGTGGTTGGGTTTGCTTTTGTTGGTTGTGATGTGGTTGGGTTTGCTTTTGTTGGTTGTGATGTGGTCGGGTTTGCTGGGTTTGCTTTTGTTGGTTGTGATGTGGTCGGGTTTGCTTTTGTTGGTTGTGATGTGGTCGGGTTTGCTTTTGTTGGTTGTGATGTGGTCGGGTTTGCTTTTGTTGGTTGTGATGTGGTTGGGTTTGCTTTTGTTGGTTGTGATGTGGTTGGGTTTGCTTTTGTTGGTTGTGATGTGGTTGGGTTTGCTTTTGTTGGTTGTGATGTGGTTGGGTTTGCTTTTGTTGGTTGTGATGTGGTTGGGTTTGCTTTTGTTGGTTGTGATGTGGTCGGGTTTGCTTTTGTTGGTTGTGATGTGGTTGGGTTTGCTTTTGTTGGTTGTGATGTGGTTGGGTTTGCTTTTGTTGGTCGTGATGTGGTTGGGTTTGCTTTTGTTGGTTGTGATGTGGTCGGGTTTGCTGTTGGTGGTTGAGACGTGGTTGTGTTTGCTGTTGGTGTTTGTGATATGGTTGGTTTTACTGTTGATGTCTTTTCTGTAGATGATTTTGACAGATCTGTTTTCCTAGTTGTTGCTTCATTAGTGGGTAGTAACGCTATTGCACAACACAAAAACTGAAATAGAAAGACATGTGTTTTGATTGTTCTTTTGATTCTGCTGACAGTGTTGACTTTTCTTAACACTACACTTCCACACAATGATATCAAACAGAAGTTTTCCTATTTGAATAAGTGGTTGTTTGGTTAATCTGAATGCAAATATATTTGCTGCAATTTATTTAAAAGCCTTCTTCTGAGAGAATGAAAATAAAATAAGATGACTGGAGCTGTTAATTGTGTCTTTGATTACATTTGTGTACGTTTCGGCAACTAAGTTTATCAACAGATTGTATGTATTATAATGAGTACCGTTATATATATCGTGATGACATTTTTTCGTTAAATAATCAAGAAATTTCCAAATATACTGTCGACATTACCCAAAAGGACCTTGCTTTAATAAATCAAATTTAAACGGAATTAACTATCCTTTCCTAAAATTAGATATTTCGGCTTTTCACGGGAAACTCTAAACTAAATTTTACGATTTTTCGTTCCCTATTGTTAATTTTGCCTTTATGGATGGATGGTTCCTTTCGCACTATCTTACTAGTGTGTTTATATTTCACAGTAATGTCTTTATGACATGGTCTGTTTTGACATTCATAATTTTAACAAACATAATAAATGTATTGCTGGTAAATTATTAAGCCAGGGATTTTGTTATCACATTCAAATTACTAAAAAAACGTAACTGAATTCTTCTATAGATTTGAAGATTTTATTTGAAGTTTTGATGTACCTTTAATAAGTTGCTAGTGGTTTTGTACTAGCTGCGAATACTCTCAGATCAATACTTTTTATTTAGTGTCTTTTTTGTTGTTAAGATATAGAAGTACTAGGCTACGTTCACTCTGTGTTTTTTTTTAATTACTTCTATTTGAACCCATCTGATGAGTTAAGCCTTTTTAACTGATATTTGTTTTTCGTTCTTATGTTGTACTGTTACACCACTAGACCAGGTTAGGGGAGGGTTGGAATCCTGCTAACATGCTTTGTGTGACATTTGTTATTTCGGGGCCTTTTATAGCCGACTATATGCGGTATAGTGTTTGCTCATTGTTGAAGGTCATACGATTATCTATAGTTGTGAATTTCTGTGTCATTTGGTGTATGACGGAGAGTTGTTCCTTTTGCAATCCTACAATATCTTCTTTTTTATATGTCTATATATTTCATGTTTAGGGGTTAGCAGATACATTTAACAACTTCAAAATTTTAAATCATTAATTTCAAGTAATCAATTGTTTAAACGTTACATTTAAGATTAATATATTAAATTTTATGATAATAGTGAGAATATAGTGTCAACACCGTTTCAGTCAGACCTATAACATAATATACATAATTACTAAAACGACTTTATATTAAAAAAAAACGGCTTCAAAAGGCTGTCTCATTGGAATCCTGCCATATATTATTTATATTATCCTTAAGTATGTACTGCAGCTAAAGCAGTAAATATTTGGAAATTCAACTGGTCCACTAAATGACCATAAATATCACAGTGTTTTCCCGTTCGAGTTAAAAAACAACGTCTTACCAGTGTTAAAACAAAAGTTGGTGGCATTGCAATGATGTTTCTTAAAATTCCTGTTTCTGAAAAAAAATGATGATTGTTTGCTGTAATAAGCATGTAATTAAACCTCTAAATAAATACTATTATGATATATTTTCTGCATTGTGCAATAAGTATTGTCACAACGTAATATACTATGTCTATCTATCATTGTATTGCGAATACGATACATATTTTGACTCTTTTGTATGGAGTTGGTTAGTTACATGTATCATGTGTATAATTATCGTCTTGTCAATAAATACATGTGTTCATTGTTATTACAGATGAGATCACACAGGTGATGACAAATTCTCGTTTGTGTTAAAAATTACATAAAACTATGAACAAATCTGCCTGCACTATTATGCAAGACAAACACCATAACGTAGGCTATCCAATGCCTTGGCATTTTGAATCCGTAATGCTCACCAACTTTCTGGTCAAGTAGGATAAACGGTACTGTAGTTCCATCGAAGGAACAGAGTTATAAATCGGTTAAATTTTAAAAACTTTGTACTTGTTTTGATTTTACAACTGTTTTGATCTGAGCGTCCCTAGTGAGTCTAATGTACACGAAACGTCTGACGTATCAAATTATTTGCGAAGTACCTTGAATATATATCTACACCACTGGGTCGAAGTCACTTCTCATGGACGTTTTTTCCCGATAGCAATTACCGTCCCAGTTGTCAGCACTTCGGTGTTAGCATGAATATCAATGATATGGTATTTTTTTTATATTTTTTACCGTTTCAAAATTATAAATTATTGGAAAAACAAAGGACAAACACTGTCAGTCTTTAGTTACATACCTGTTGAAAATAAATGGTGTTCTCGTATAAATATACACCGTACATAATCTAGGTTGTTAAAGAGTGTCCAATAGAGATTGTTATTTTTTGGTCCACTTTTATCGAGTGTTATATATATATTTTATTCTGAAGAACCTATGTTGATACAATGGTATACAGAAATACATAGACATACACAATAATATTATAAAACATGGTGAGGTTACAGCAAATAGAGAAGAAAAGAATGCATAGTTTGGAGGCTTCCATTTTATCAGAGAGAATCCATTTTTGTATTAATGGTTCTAATGAGCTTACACAGCTTTTTAAGTTTTGATTGTTTTGAAAAATTCATAACTGCTTTAAACTTTAGAGTATTAATGTTAGTACAGAAATTTTCATCTATACATTCTTTCCTTTCTTCAGAAAAATATGTACATTCTAAAATGTTATGAAATTCATCTCCAATTTCATTACTATTACATAAGTTACAAGTTCGATTTTCTCTGGGTATGTTATTCCATCTACCAGATTCTATTGGGAGCTTGTGATTTACGGTTCTAAATCTACAAAGAGTGAAAACGTCTTTGTCGTCTAGCTTGTTGATATAGTTTTCGAAAGCAAAACTTTCTTTATAAATGCAATAGTTAACCGTTTTGGGACTGTTATTAATATTTGCACTCCAAGTTTGGATAAATTGATCTTGGAGAATAGTTCTAATCGTATGTTTTAGCCAATCATAATTGTAAATAAGTTGATAACTCCATATGTAGGAGAGACCACATTCATTAAAAATGTTGGAAATATAATTTAGCCATGAAGATTTTAAAGTAGAATCATTTTCTTATTTCAGCAATAATTTAAACACAATGAAACATAGTTTTTCTTGTTTGCCTTTTAATATTCTTATCCAATATGATATCATTCTGATTTTTATATCAATATTAAGAGGGTACCGACCGAGTTCCCCATATATAACATAGTTAGGTGTAGTAGGTTTTAAATGGAGAAGGAGTTTACAAAATTTTAAATGAACTTTTTCTAGGATGTCAATATTTTCATATCCCCATATTTCACAGCCATATAAAAGAATTGGTTTTACAAGTTTGTCAAAAAGATCAAGTTGACAGCTAATAGAAAGATTATGTTTTCTTCCTTTTCGTAAGACATCGTACATTGCGTTAGTAGCCTTTTCTGCCAAATGAAGTTTGCCCGTTTTAAAACTCCCAGTTCTTGAAAAATATACCCCTAAATAATTAAAGTCTTTAACAATATCGATATTTGAGTTATTGTATTTAAACATTAAATTCTTTTGTAATCTTCTTTTGTAAAAACTACTATATTTGTTTTTTCAACGTTCACCTTGAGTCCCCATATGTTACAATACGTATTAAATTTATCTAAAGAGGCCTGGAGATCAGTCGCCGTTTCGGCAAGTATAATCGTGTCATCCGCATAAAGTATAGCAAATAAATTTAGATAAATATCTAACTGTGTTTCAATGTCTTTGCTTACTGTTTGTAGACCAATCACATTTTCTTGGCATAGAAAATCTTCTAAGTCATTTAAAAAAAGTGAAAATAAAAAGGGTGATAGAATTTCACCCTGTCGAACACCATTTTCGCATGGGAAAAAATCAGATTTTTTACCATTATATGATAAACATGATTTGATATTTTGATACATATTAAAGATAATGTTGTACATTTTGCCACTTATATTACTTAAAAGCATTTTATACCACAGAGCATCCCGTCGAACAGTGTCAAATGCCTTCTCAAAATCAACAAATGCACAATAGAGCTTCTAATTCTTATTTCTTAGAATTTTAAAAAATGAATGCAAAACGAACATGCAATCAGTTGTCGAATAACCTTCACGAAAACCAAATTGATTTTCCTTCATCAACAATGTTTCTTCTGAAAATTTTATTAGTCTTGCATTTAAGATTGAAGTAAATAGTTTTCCAAAACAGCTAACAATTGTAATCGGGCGATAATTTTTAGGGTTGTATTTATCACCTTTATTTTTGTAAAATGGTTTAATGGTCCCAGTTACCAATGATTCAGGAATTGTCCCCGTTTCAAAGATAAGATTGAACAATTTAACATAAAGTTCCATATACTGAGCAAGCGAAGATTTTATGTATTCATTGATAATTTTATCATCTGAACAGGCTTTGTTGTTTTTCAGCTTTTTTACGCACTTTAAAATTTCATCTTCAGTTATCGACACATTAAGGCTTTCGTTGATGTTATTATCGAAATCACAATGAGCTTGAGAAGTATCTTTTGTGTCGTTTATATTGTCTTTGGCTGTATTTAATTCTTTAAAAAATGTAAGCAAATTTTCAAAATCTACATTTGGTTGTACTGTGCCATCACGGTTATTCAAAATTTTCCAGTATTCTTTCGTATCATTATTTTTCAGTGAATTCATTTTATTTCTGATTTCTTTCCTGTTTTTCTTTTGCGCTTTATTCATTACTTTTTTATATTGCTTTTCGCTTGCCTTTGCTAGGTTGCAGTAATGTGTAGACAGATTTTTTCTGCGTTTAAATTTCCGAAACTGTTGTCTTGCCTTTGAGCAATCTAAATCAAACCAAGGTTTGTTTTGCGTTCCTCGTTGGGATTTTGTTATAATTCTAGCTTTAGAAACGTTTTTTTTAAGGCCAAAAGTCTTTTTAGCCGAATCTAATAGACTACTTCCTATTTTATGTACCACGTATGTATGTATGTCACGTTCTTAGTGTCTTCAATTTCTTTCATTAAGATAGCTATCGTTTCAGTATCAATATTTTCTTGGAAAAGCAATGATTTTGAAGGGTCCCATTTCTTTATTTTCTCATCTTTGCCATAATCAATGCCATCATTTGTTTCCTTATCTAAAATTATGCACTTAATTGATAGCAGTAAAGGGGAATGAACGTCGGAATATAAACTGGAAAAATCTAAAATTTCAAAGTTTAAAAATTTTTGTAAAAAAGATACATTACTGATGCAATAATCGACTACGCTAGCATTTCGACATGTTAATTTACCTTCCCTATCTTTTGTTGTTCTGCCATTCATGATAAAAAGATTATTACCTTTACAAAAATCTAATAACTGATTCCCAAAACGGTTTTTGCATTTGTCTTTATTATTCCTTTTTCGGGTCAAGTTTTTTTCGTCTAATTCACACACCATGTTTACAGTCACACCCTCATCATAAGTACATATTTCATTTTCATTAACATAAATAAAATCTCTGTCTTCTGCTGTTCGCGCATTAAAGTCACCTATAAAAAATACTTTTTCAAATTTGCTTGAGAGATCTAAATATTCGTTTTCAATTTCATCGAGAGCACTTGACGAAGAGTATGATGTGTATTCTGGTGGTATATAAATAATTCCTAGTATAACATCTTGGTTAGAGCATATAATTTTTGATATTTTACAGAAAGTTTTTGTTTGGTTACATGAGATTGATTTACTGCTAATTTCATCGTATTATAATAGTTTTAACACATGACTTGGGTAAAATCTCCTTGATGTTCTTAAGGTGCTATGATTTGGACTGATTTGGAAAATGCCAAGCTAAGGTGTGCATTAACTACATCAAATATACTGCACAGTTTAAAGTTACTCTTACCTTTAGGAGCGGATCCTAGATTTTGAAAGGGGCTAATTACATTTAAAAAAAAACAATATCACCGAGTGGAGCGAAACTGAACCCATTTTTTGACGATCATACATATATGCTGAAACATGATATATTTTCCAATCAAAGGATGGAACATAAAATACAGATAATATTTTGTGTACGATTTTAATTTGAAATCAGTGTTTCACAGTTAAACCCGATATTTATATTTTTTTTATAATTTCTTCCAGAAAAAAGAAGTGTATTTTAGAATATCCAAATAAATAGAATCTAACTAGTTGCATGCTCAATTGAAAGTATTACGACTATTTAAATATGTATGCCTGTTTAGTGACTATCTTGGGATTATATTTAAGTTTATATTAAAAACAGCGTGGGGGATAAGCTGCAGATCAATAAAATTTTGTTCAGATACGACATGTCTTCCAAAATTAATACAGTAAAAAATAAATTGGAGGTAGAGGGGAAGTTAAAGATTGAAACGTGAAACATTTGTTCCTATTTACTTAATATTCTCAATTCTGGAACATCTCCACATGGGAAGGTCTACTTTTCATATGTATAACAGGTAGATAGTTAACCTTCCAATGGATAGAAACAAGTGCATGTGTTAATCTCTGATCAGTTCATCATCCTCTAAGCATATTATTCAGGGAAATAAAGACAATTATTCTTACATAATAAGCATTCCTTTAGTAATACTTTTTTATATACCGATTTAAAAGTACATCAAACGGAACTAAAACTGTTGTAGATGTAGGTTATACGTCTAAAACACAGCAATCAAACGACGAACTAATGACATCTAGAAGGCAATACAAAGAATAGTTTTAAACAATAGATCATAGGTGTCTACATAATATGTCAATTTTTGATTCGTCACTAATTTACATAAAACTTATAGTCCTTACATCTGAACGATGCGGAATCTTCTTAACAAATACATGTTCCCTATGATATGATCTTTCTAATTATAATGCCAAATTAGAGATTTCACCCCATTTTCACGGCCCATTGAACATAACAAATAATAGTGCGGATGGGGCATCCGTGTACTATGAACAAAGTCTTGTTTCTACTCTAATATCTAAATGATTTTGTATAGTAATTGTAGCATTCCTATCTTTTAATTTGCTCATCTTTTTTTTATACACTATGTATAAGTATTTCATTTTGTTTGTACCAATGTATAGTTTAAAGCATAAAATTGTCTTGGTTTGTCTGGATCACATGCACAAGTAAAAGATCACACTGTTATTGTGGAATAAAAACAATGCTTATAAAGTGACAGAAATACTACGTTGATTTTTTTCTTGAAATGAAGGAAACTTTAAACCCGTTTAATTTGGAAGGATTGAAAGATAGAAATATCTAGATCAACCTATTAATTCAAATTCATTGACAAAAAATGGATATTACATGTATAAGTGCCTGCATTAATTCACAAACTGAATTATTTTCACGTGCATATAGAAATGTATTTTTTTTATTCTTCTTGGCGCATGTTACCTGCACATTTGAAATATTAAAGTATCATTTCTTAATCATTGATCGTCGCCCATTTGTATTTGTTTTTGGTGAATAGCTAGTAAAAAACAAAGCTTCTATTACAAGTCGAAACATTTCTTAAAATATTTCAAGAGAACCGGAATTTTTAATCAAAATTATTTTCTATTCCCACTATGTGCATTTGGATTTCTATTTCACTGAATTATGTAAAATACGAGTGGAAGGTTTACATTTTATTCAGCGAAACTATTATATATGTCTAAACCTACCTTTTCTTTATAAAATGTAAATATTTTGAATAAAGGAAACTTAATCAATCCAACCTATCATCCGATATATACTGCTTAAAACCCCCAAAAATGTTTATGATTGCTATTAACTGTTAACTTATACGCACTTGCTTCCTGAAAAAATATCCCAACCACGCCAACAAATACAACCAGACTAGAATTCCTTAAGGAGAAGCGTAGTTTTGATATTTAAATACTAAAGATTAAAAGAGGCGGTCACTTCTGTGACCAACAATTCACAGCCTTTTCACACCCTTATTTCTGATAACGGAAAGTATTACCATTCCTCAAATAATTGAAACCGAAATTACTTAATCACTGGATTTTGCGACATTTGTGTATTTGATTTACAAGGTTGATATTAACAGGTAAACTAATACGAACTACTGATTAAACCAAAGCTTCCATTCATATCGTCAAACTTCAAACTAAACTGTCAATGAGATCAGTTGGTCAAAAT